>NW_025334072.1:222648-351715 GCF_014858855.1 Bufo gargarizans | reverse complement strand
CAACCAGCTGAGAAGCTCTGACAGAGGCCTTTCAGAAACCTCCTCCTTGAATTTCTGTGTTGTGGTATTCAGCTCCTCCTCTCGTCAGCCTCTCTCAGCTGTCATGTGTTAATTGCTTCCCTTTAAATGCCTCCCCAGAATGCTTTTCTGGGCTGGCTTTATATTACTTCCTGGAGTGTGTGTGCACGCTGATCTGTCCTCCTGTTTGCTTCAAAGCTAAGTGTACCGTTATCTGTTAATATCTGTTTGCTGGATCCCAGGTGACCCTGACTCCCTCCGTGTCTTGTGTAGGGAGCCGGTGGTCGTGTCCCCTCACTATTGTAGGGTGCTCAGGGCTTTATAGTCAAGGTTCATGGATATGCAAACCTCCACCATTCGGATCTTTGCATAGGCTGAGCAGCCAGGGAAAGTGCCAGGTCTTCTGCAGGGGTCTCCCTTGGTTCCTTAGTTTTTGGATCCAGCAAGTCGTTTATACATGTTGCTTTGCCTTGTTACCTGTACACATTCCGTGACATTATAAGCCGCCAAAACCGTCTTAAGCATGGATCCGGTTTCACTTTTGGCTGAACACTTCCAGGGTCTTTCATTGGAGGTAGCTGACCTCCGTAAGACTCTTTCTCAGCTTCAAGTGACTGGTTCAGCTTGCGTTCATGGAGCTTGTTCTGAGCCTAAGATCTCGCTCCCGGATACGTTCTCCGGGGGTAGTGAGAATTTTGTGCGTTTTAGAGAGGCTTGCAAACTCCATTTTCGCCTTCTTCCCCATTCTTCTGGTGATGAGGAACGGAGGGTGGGGATCATTATATCACTGCTCAGGGTAACGCTCAGTCTTGGGCCTTTCGCTGCCGGAGGGGGCACGGCCTCTCCGTTCAGTGGATGAATTCTTTTTAGCCCTGGGTCAGATATATGATGATCCGGATCGTATTGCTCTGGCGGAGTCTAGACTACGTCTCCTATGCCAGGGTAAACAATCCGCAGAAATATACTGCTCAGAATTTCGGAGTTGGCAGCTGATACTGGTTGGAATGATGCTGCACTCCGAAGTCAATTTTGCCATGGTCTTTCAGAGGGATTGAAAGATGCATTTGCCTTTCATGAAAGGCCTATTTCTTTGGACTCTGCTATGTCTCAGGCCGTTTGTATTGTCAGGCGTCTTAGAGAGAGAGGAGAGATCTCTCCTTCCTGTCATACTCGGTCCCAGGACTGTGCAGCGGTCCCATTCTCTGCGCAGGGGTCTCAGTCGCTGTCAGCCCCTTCTGAGCAGGAGCCCATGCAGCTGGGGTTGATTGCTTCTGACAATAGAAGATTCAGCCCGCATGGGAGGGTTTTGTTTTTGTTGTGGAGGTATTAATCATTTGGCAATATTTGTCCCTCTAGGAGATTCAGGCAGTTCTCTGGGTATAATAAAGAAACAAAGAGGAAAAATCTTTTGAAAAATGTTCCGTCTGTTACTATTGGCAGGATTGAGGCGGAGATTGAAGATTTTCCGTTTGCTTGTAGTTCCCGTTTTGTCCTGCCGGCTAGGGTGGCGCTAGAGAGCAAGAACATTTTTTTGTGAGATTTTTGTGGATAGTGGAGCAGCGGTCAATCTCATCGATAATCACTTTGCGATAACTCATGGTTTCCAGGTGTGCGCTTTGAGAAAGGGATATTCCTGTGTTTGCTATCGATTCCGCTCCACTTTCTCAGAAGTCATTAAAGGGCATAGTTCACAATATCCGTTTAATTGTGAGTGATGCTCATGTTGAGGATGTGTCATGTTTCGTCCTTAGCGGTTTGCCGACTCCTCTAGTGTTGGGGCTACCCTGGCTCACTAAACATAACCCCACCATTGATTGGCAAGCAAGGCAAAATAAATGGTTGGAGTGACTTTTGCAGAGAGAATTGCCTCACTGACATCTGTTTCTGAGGTTGCTACTAAGACTGTACCATCTTTTCTCTCTGAATTTCGGATGTCTTCTCTGAGAGTGGAGTTCAGGATTTGCCCCCGCACAGGGAGTACGATTGCCCTATTAATCTCATTCCAGACGCCAAGCTGCCTAAATCTCGTTTATACAATCTTTCCCAACCTGAGAGGATCGCTATGCGTGCTTATATCTCTGAGAGTCTGAGAAAGGGACACATACGACCCTCAAAGTCACCTGTTGCCGCTGGTTTTTTCTTTGTTAAGAAAAAAAGATGGTTCTTTAAGACCTTGTCTGGATTTCAGGGAGCTGAAACAATATCACAATTCGTGACCCTTATCCGCTTCCTCTGATCCCGGACCTGTTTAACCAGGTTGTTGGGGCTAAAGTCTTTTCCAAATTAGATTTAAGAGGGGCATACAACCTGGTCAGGGTCAGAGAAGGGGACGAATGGAAGACGGCCTTCAATACCCCTGAGGGCCATTTTGAGAATTTGGTTATGCCTTTTGGTTTGATGAATGCCCCAGCCGTTTTTCAGCATTTCGTGAACAGCATTTTTTATCATTTGATGGGAAAATTTGTATTGGTGTATTTGGATGACATTTTGATTTTTTCTCCCGATTTCAAAACTCATAAGGAACATTTACGTCAGGTCTTGCTCATCCTGCGGGAGAATAAATTATATGCGAAACTGGAAAAATGTGTGTTTGCGGTTCCAGAAATTCAATTTCTGGGGTTTCTTCTCTCCGCTTCTGGTTTTCGCATGGACCCCGAGAAGGTCCGCGCTGTGCTTGAGTGGGAGCTTCCTGAGAATCAAAAGGCGCTGATGCGTTTTTTGGGCTTTGCCAATTATTACAGGAAGTTCATTTTGAATTATTCTTCTATTGTTAAACCACTCACTGATATGACCAGAAAGGGGGTAGATTTTTCTTCTTGGTCAGTAGAGGCGCGTAAGGCTTTTTCTGATATCAAGGAGAGTTTGCTTCTGCTCCCATCTTGGTGCAACCTGATGTTTCGTTACCCTTCATAGTTGAGGTTGATGCTTCTGAGGTGGGTGTGGGGGCGGTCTTGTCTCAGGGTTCCTCTCCTGTCAATTGGCGACCGTGTGCCTTTTTCTCAAGAAAACTCTCCTCCGCAGAGAGAAATTACGATGTGGGAGATAGGGAATTGTTGGCCATCAAGTTGGCTTTTGAGGAATGGCGCCATTGGCTAGAGGGAGCCAGACACTCTATTACCGTATTTACTGACCATAAAAATCTGGCCTACTTGGAGTCAGCCAAGCGTCTGAACCCGAGACAGGCCAGATGGTCGTTGTTCTTTTCTAGGTTTAATTTTGTTGTCACGTTCCGCCCTGGAGTTAAGAATGTGAAGGCAGATGCCCTGTCACGTTGTTTTCCGGGAGGCGGGAATTTTGAAGACCCGGGTCCCATTTTGGCTGAAGGTGTGGTGGTCTCTGCTCTTTTTCCTGAATTGGAGGCAGAGGTGCAGGCAGCCCAGTCAGAGGCTCCTGATCTTTGTCCTCCTGGGAGGTTGTTTGTGCCTCTCGCTTTAAGACACAAGATTTTTAAAGAACACCACGATACGGTCCTTGCTGGGCACCCGGGGGTAAGAGCCACACTGGATCTCATCGCTCGGAGATTCTGGTGGCCTGCGCTTCGTAAGTCGGTTGAGGGTTTTGTGGCAGCCTGCGAGACTTGCGCTCGTGCCAAAGTCCCTCATTCACGGCCATCAGGTCCTCTCCTTCCCTTACCCATTCCTTCCCGTCCTTGGACACATCTGTCCATGGACTTTATCACGGACCTGCCTCGTTCCTCGGGGAAGACTGTGATTCTGGTGGTGGTGGACCGTTTTAGCAAAATGGTGCATTTCATCCCTTTTCCTGGTTTGCCCAATGCTAAGACGCTGGCGCAGGCATTTGTTGATCACATTGTCAAATTGCACGGTATTCCTTCAGACATAGTCTTGATAGGGGCACGCAGTTTGTTTCCAGATTCTGGAAGGCTTTCTGTTCTCGCTTGGGGGTTCGGTTGTCATTCTCTTCTGCTTTCCACCCGCAGTCGAATGGCCAGACAGAGCGCGTCAATCAGAATCTGGAGACATATCTGCGTTGTTTTGTGGCGGAGAATCAAGAGGATTGGTGTTCTTTTTTGTCCCTTGCTGAGTTTGCTTTAAATAACCGTCGTCAGGAGTCCTCTGATAAGTCACCATTTTTGGTGCATATGGGTTTCATCCACAGTTTGGGACTTTCTCGGGAGAGGGGTCTTCTGGTTTACCTGATGAGGACAGATTCTCCTCGTCTTTGTCATCTATTTGGCAAAAGATTCAAGATAATCTAAAGAGCATGAGTGAGAGATATAAGCGTGTGGCTGATAAGAGACGTGTGCTTGGTCCGGACCTGAATGTTGGTGATCTGGTGTGGTTGTCTACCAAGAATATCAAATTGAAGGTTCCCTCCTGGAAGTTGGGTCCTAGGTTTATTGGGCCTTACAAAATCCTGTCTGTCATCAATCCTGTTGCATACCGTCTTGATCTTCCTCAGACTTGGAAGATCCATAATGTTTTTCATAAGTCCTTATTGAAACCTTATGTTCAACCCATTGTACCCTCGCCTTTGCCTCCTCCTCCGATTATGGTTGATGGGAATCTTGAGTTTCAGGTATCTAGGATTGTGGATTCTCGTCTTGTCCGCGGTTCTCTTCAGTACCTTGTTCAGTGGGAGGGGTATGGTCCTGAGGAGAGGTTGTGGGTCCCAGTGACGGACATTAAGGCCTCTCGTCTCATCAGGGCTTTTCATAGGTCCCATCCTGAGAAGGTGGGTTCTGAGTGTCCGGAGTCCACTCGTAGAGGGAGGGGTACTGTCACAACCAGACAGCTGAGAAGCTCTGACAGAGGCCTTTCAGAACCTCCTCCTTGAATTTCTGTGTTGTGGTATTCAGCTCCTCCTCTCGTCAGCCTCTCTCAGCTGTCATGTGTTAATTGCTTCCCTTTAAATGCCTCCCCAGAATGCTTTTCTGGGCGGCTTATATTACTTCCTGGAGTGTGTGTGCACGCTGATCTGTCCTCCTGTTTGCTTCAAAGCTAAGTGTACCGTTATCTGTTAATATCTGTTTGCTGGATCCCAGGTGACCCTGACTCCCTCCGTGTCTTGTGTAGGGAGCCGGTGGTCGTGTCCCCTCACTATTGTAGGGTGCTCAGGGCTTTATAGTCAAGGTTCGTGGATATGCAAACCTCCACCATTCGGATCTTTGCATAGGCTGAGCAGCCAGGGAAAGTGCCAGGTCTTCTGCAGGGGTCTCCCTTGGTTCCTTAGTTTTTGGATCCAGCGAGTCGTTTATACACGTTGCTTTGCCTTGTTACCTGTACACATTCCGTGACATCTATTTAAGCTGGAGTCACATAGCGCCGCACGTCACTCTGCTCTGATCAGCATAGGGAGAGGTTGCAGCCGCGACGTTAGGGCGAGATTAGGCCGTGATTAACTCCTCCAAAAGACTTCATTCAGAGATCGATCTGCAGCTGTGGATGATTGAACTGCTGCTATTGAATTGCTCACTGTTTTTAGGCTGCCCAGAGCGTTTTTCAGTCACTTTTTTCTGGGGTGATCGGCGGCCATTTTGTCTTGTGGTGCGCCAGCACAAGCTTCCACCAAGTGCATTTAACCCTCAATGGTGTGGTTGTTTTTTCGCTAAAGCCTACATCAGGGTCAAGCTGTCACACCAAGTGCATTTAACCAGCAATAGTGTGGTTATTTTTTGGCCATATACTACATCAGGGGCAAGCTGAGCCTGTCACCAAGTGCATTTAACCCTCAATGGTGTGGTTGTTTTTTGGCTAAATCCTACATCAGGGTCAAGCTGTCACACCAAGTCCATTTAACCATCAATAGTCTGGTTATTTTTTGGCCATATACTACATCAGGGGCAAGCTGAGCCTGTCACCAAGTGCATTTAACCCTCAATAGTGTGGTTGGTCAAGCTGTCACACCAAGTGCATTTAACCATCAATAGTGTGGGTATTTTTTGGCCATATCCCAGTCTAATTCTGTCAGTAAACGTATACCTGTCACCCAGCGCCTAAATACTAGGCCTCAAATTTATATCCAGCTAAATCTGTCGTTACTGGTGTGGCTGGTCAAGTTATTTAGTGTCCGTCAAAGCACAGTTTTTGTTCTGGGTTGAAATACAATTCCCAATTTAGCAATTTCCTAATTTAGTGGTTTCTGCTGTATCAGACCTACTTTAAATTTATCCCTAAAAGGGTATATCAGATTCAAGGTGCACATAGGGTCATTCTGAATAACTTCACACACACGCTACTGTGCATTTCCAAGTCTAATTCTGTCAGTAAACGTATACCTGTCACCCAGCGCCTAAATACTAGGCCTCAAATTTATAGTCAGCTAAATCTGTGGTTACTGCTGTGCCTGTATTAGTGTAATACGGTACCTAAATAGATAGCCAGATAGTGTTAGTTGTCTTTAAAAAAAGGCCTGAATTTGAATTCAATACATTGGGTCAAATAATATTTTTGTTGTTGTGGTGAACGGTAACAATGAGGAAAACATCTAGTAAAGGACGCGGACATGGTCGTGGTGGTGTTATTGGACCCTCTGGTGCTGGGAGAGGACGTGGCCGTTCTGCCACAGCCACACGTCCTACTGTACCAACTACCTCAGGTCCCAGTAGCCGCCATAATTTACAGCGATATTTGGTGGGGCCCAATGCCGTTCTAAGGATGGTAAGGCCTGAGCAGGTACAGGCATTAGTCAATTGGGTGGCCGACAGTGGATCCAGCACGTTCACATTATCTCCCACCCAGTCTTCTGCAGAAAGCGCACAGATGGCGCCTGAAAACCAACCCCATCAGTCTGTCACATCACCCCCATGCATACCAGGGAAACTGTCTGAGCCTCAAGTTATGCAGCAGTCTCTTATGCTGTTTGAAGACTCCGCTGGCAGGGTTTCCCAAGGGCATCCACCTAGCCCTTCCCCAGCGGTGGAAGACATAGAATGCACTGACGCACAACCACTTATGTTTCCTGATGATGAGGACATGGGAATACCACCTCAGCATGTCTCTGATGATGACGAAACACAGGTGCCAACTGCTGCGTCTTTCTGCAGTGTGCAGACTGAACAGGAGGTCAGGGATCAAGACTGGGTGGAAGACGATGCAGGGGACGATGAGGTCCTAGACCCCACATGGAATGAAGGTCGTGCCACTGACTTTCACAGTTCGGAGGAAGAGGCAGTGGTGAGACCGAGCCAACAGCGTAGCAAAAGAGGGAGCAGTGGGCAAAAGCAGAACACCCGCCGCCAAGAGACTCCGCCTGCTACTGACCGCCGCCATCTGGGACCGAGCACCCCAAAGGCAGCTTCAAGGAGTTCCCTGGCATGGCACTTCTTCAAACAATGTGCTGACGACAAGACCCGAGTGGTTTGCACGCTGTGCCATCAGAGCCTGAAGCGAGGCATTAACGTTCTGAACCTTAGCACAACCTGCATGACCAGGCACCTGCATGCAAAGCATGAACTGCAGTGGAGTAAACACCTTAAAAACAAGGAAGTCACTCAGGCTCCCCCTGCTACCTCTTCTGCTGCTGCCGCCTCGGCCTCTTCTGCTGCTGCCGCCTCGGCCTCTTCCTCCTGCCTCTGGAGGAACGTTGGCACCTGCCGCCCAGCAAACAGGGGATGTACCACCAACACCACCACCACCTCCGTCACCAAGCGTCTCAACCATGTCACACGGCAGCGTTCAGCTCTCCATCTCACAAACATTTGAGAGAAAGCGTAAATTCCCACCTAGCCACCCTCGATCCCTGGCCCTGAATGCCAGCATTTCTAAACTACTGGCCTATGAAATGCTGTCATTTAGGCTGGTGGACACAGACAGCTTCAAACAGCTCATGTCGCTTGCTGTCCCACAGTATGTTGTTCCCAGCCGCCACTACTTCTCCAAGAGAGCCGTGCCTTCCCTGCACAACCAAGTATCCGATAAAATCAAGTGTGCACTGCGCAACGCCATCTGTGGCAAGGTCCACCTAACCACAGATACGTGGACCAGTAAGCACGGCCAGGGACGCTATATCTCCCTAACTGCACACTGGGTAAATGTAGTGGCAGCTGGGCCCCAGGCGGAGAGCTGTTTGGCGCACGTCCTTCCGCCGCCAAGGATCGCAGGGCAACATTCTTTGCCTCCTGTTGCCACCTCCTCCTTCTCGGCTTCCTCCTCCTCTTCTTCCACCTGCTCATCCAGTCAGCCACACACCTTCACCACCAACTTCAGCACAGCCCGGGGTAAACGTCAGCAGGCCATTCTGAAACTCATATGTTTGGGGGACAGGCCCCACACCGCACAGGAGTTGTGGCGGGGTATAGAACAACAGACCGACGAGTGGTTGCTGCCGGTGAGCCTCAAGCCCGGCCTGGTGGTGTGTGATAATGGGCGAAATCTCGTTGCAGCTCTGGGACTAGCCGGTTTGACGCACATCCCTTGCTTGGCGCATGTGCTGAATTTGGTGGTGCAGAAGTTCATTCACAACTACCCCGACATGTCAGAGCTGCTGCATAAAGTGCGGGCCGTCTGTTCGCGCTTCCGGCGTTCACATCCTGCTGCTGCTCGCCTGTCTGCGCTACAGCGTAACTTCGGCCTTCCCGCTCACCGCCTCATATGCGACGTGCCCACCAGGTGGAACTCCACCTTGCACATGCTGGACAGACTGTGCGAGCAGCAGCAGGCCATAGTGGAGTTTCAGCTGCAGCACGCACGGGTCAGTCGCACTACGGAACAGCACCACTTCACCACCAATGACTGGGCCTCCATGCGAGACCTGTGTGCCCTGTTGCGCTGTTTCGAGTACTCCACCAACATGGCCAGTGGCGATGACGCCGTTATCAGCGTTACAATACCACTTCTATGTCTCCTTGAGAAAACACTTAGGGCGATGATGGAAGAGGAGGTGGCCCAGGAGGAGGAGGAGGAGGAAGAGGGGTCATTTTTAGCACTTTCAGGCCAGTCTCTTCGAAGTGACTCAGAGGGAGGTTTTTTGCAACAGCAGAGGCCAGGTACAAATGTGGCCAGCCAGGGCCCACTACTGGAGGACGAGGAGGACGAGGATGAGGAGGAGGTGGAGGAGGATGAGGATGAAGCATGGTCACAGCGGGGTGGCACCCAACGCAGCTCGGGCCCATCACTGGTGCGTGGCTAGGGGGAAAGGCAGGACGATGACGATACGCCTCCCACAGAGGACAGCTTGTCCTTACCTCTGGGCAGCCTGGCACACATGAGCGACTACATGCTGCAGTGCCTGCGCAACGACAGCAGAGTTGCCCACATTTTAACGTGTGCGGACTACTGGGTTGCCACCCTGCTGGATCCACGCTACAAAGACAATGTGCCCACCTTACTTCCTGCACTGGAGCGTGATAGGAAGATGCGCGAGTACAAGCGCACGTTGGTAGACGCGCTACTGAGAGCATTCCCAAATGTCACAGGGGAACAAGTGGAAGCCCAAGGCCAAGGCAGAGGAGGAGCAAGAGGTCGCCAAGGCAGCTGTGTCACGGCCAGCTCCTCTGAGGGCAGGGTTAGCATGGCAGAGATGTGGAAAAGTTTTGTCAACACGCCACAGCTAACTGCACCACCACCTGATACGCAACGTGTTAGCAGGAGGCAACATTTCACTAACATGGTGGAACAGTACGTGTGCACACCCCTCCACGTACTGACTGATGGTTCGGCCCCATTCAACTTCTGGGTCTCTAAATTGTCCACGTGGCCAGAGCTAGCCTTTTATGCCTTGGAGGTGCTGGCCTGCCCGGCGGCCAGCGTTTTGTCTGAACGTGTATTCAGCACGGCAGGGGGCGTCATTACAGACAAACGCAGCCGCCTGTCTACAGCCAATGTGGACAAGCTGACGTTCATAAAAATGAACCAGGCATGGATCCCACAGGACCTGTCCGTCCCTTGTCCAGATTAGACATTAACTACCTCCCCTTAACCATATATTATTGTACTCCAGGGCACTTCCTCATTCAATCCTCTTTTTATTTTCATTTTACCATTATATTGCGAGGCTACCCAAAGTTGAATGAACATCTCCTCTGTCTGGGTGCCGGGGCCTAAATATCTGACAATGGACTGTTCCAATGTTGGGTGACGTGAAGCCCGATTCTCTGCTATGACATGAAGACTGATTCTCTGCTGACATGAAGACAGATTCTCTGTTACGGGACCTCTCTCCTCTGCCTGGGTGCTGGGCCTAAATATATGACAATGGACTGTTCCAATGTTGGGTGACGTGAAGCCTGATTCTCTGCTATGACATGCAGACTGATTCTCTGCTGACATGAAGCCAGATTCTCTGTTACGGGACCTCTCTCCTCTGCCTGGGTGCTGGGCCTAAATATATGACAATGGACTGTTGCAGTGGTGGCTGACGTGAAGCCTGATTCTCTGCTATGACATGCAGACTGATTCTCTGCTGACATGAAGCCAGATTCTCTGTTACGGGACCTCTCTCCTCTGCCTGGGTGCTGGGCCTAAATATATGACAATGGACTGTTCCAATGTTGGGTGACGTGAAGCCTGATTCTCTGCTATGACATGCAGACTAATTCTCTGCTGACATGAAGCCAGATTCTCTGTTACGGGACCTCTCTCCTCTGGCTGGGTGCCTGGGCCTAAATATATGACAATGGACTGTTACAGTGGTGGCTGACGTGAAGCCTGATTCTCTGCTATGACATGCAGACTGATTCTCTGCTGACATGAAGCCAGATTCTCTGTTACGGGACCTCTCTCCTCTGCCTGGGTGCCTGGGCCTAAATATATGACAATGGACTGTTCCAATGTTGGGTGACGTGAAGCCTGATTCTCTGCTATGACATGCAGACTGATTCTCTGCTGACATGAAGCCAGATTCTCTGTTACTGGACCTCTCTCCTCTGGCTGGGTACCTGGGCCTAAATATATGACAATGGACTGTTGCAGTGGTGGCTGACGTGAAGCCTGATTCTCTGCTATGACATGCAGACTGATTCTCTGCTGACATGAAGACAGATTCTCTGTTACGGGACCTCTCTCCTCTGCCTGGGTGCTGGGCCTAAATATATGACAATGGACTGTTCCAATGTTGGGTGACGTGAAGCCTGATTCTCTGCTATGACATGCAGACTAATTCTCTGCTGACATGAAGCCAGATTCTCTGTTACGGGACCTCTCTCCTCTGGCTGGGTGCCTGGGCCTAAATATATGACAATGGACTGTTGCAGTGGTGGCTGACGTGAAGCCTGATTCTCTGCTATGACATGCAGACTGATTCTCTGCTGACATGAAGCCAGATTCTCTGTTACGGGACCTCTCTCCTCTGGCTGGGTGCCTGGGCCTAAATATATGACAATGGACTGTTGCAGTGGTGGCTGACGTGAAGCCTGATTCTCTGCTATGACATGCAGACTGATTCTCTGCTGACATGAAGCCAGATTCTCTGTTACGGGACCTCTCTCCTCTGCCTGGGTGCTGGGCCTAAATATATGACAATGGACTGTTGCAGTGGTGGCTGACGTGAAGCCTGATTCTCTGCTATGACATGCAGACTGATTCTCTGCTGACATGAAGACAGATTCTCTGTTACGGGACCTCTCTCCTCTGCCTGGGTGCTGGGCCTAAATATATGCCAATGGACTGTTGCAGTGGTGGCTGACGTGAAGCCTGATTCTCTGCTATGACATGCAGACTGATTCTCTGCTGACATGAAGCCAGATTCTCTGTTACTGGACCTCTCTCCTCTGGCTGGGTACCTGGGCCTAAATATATGCCAATGGACTGTTGCAGTGGTGGCTGACGTGAAGCCTGATTCTCTTCTATGACATGCAGACTGATTCTCTGCTGACATGAAGACAGATTCTCTGTTACGGGACCTCTCTCCTCTGGCTGGGTACCTGGGCCTAAATATATGACAATGGACTGTTGCAGTGGTGGGTGACGTGAAGCCTGATTCTCTGCTATGACATGCAGACTGATTCTCTGCTGACATGAAGCCAGATTCTCTGTTACGGGACCTCTCTCCTCTGCCTGGGTGCTGGGCCTAAATATATGACAATGGACTGTTGCAGTGGTGGCTGACGTGAAGCCTGATTCTCTGCTATGACATGCAGACTGATTCTCTGCTGACATGAAGACAGATTCTCTGTTACGGGACCTCTCTCCTCTGCCTGGGTGCTGGGCCTAAATATATGCCAATGGACTGTTGCAGTGGTGGCTGACGTGAAGCCTGATTCTCTGCTATGACATGCAGACTGATTCTCTGCTGACATGAAGCCAGATTCTCTGTTACTGGACCTCTCTCCTCTGGCTGGGTACCTGGGCCTAAATATATGCCAATGGACTGTTGCAGTGGTGGCTGACGTGAAGCCTGATTCTCTTCTATGACATGCAGACTGATTCTCTGCTGACATGAAGACAGATTCTCTGTTACGGGACCTCTCTCCTCTGGCTGGGTACCTGGGCCTAAATATATGACAATGGACTGTTGCAGGTGGTGGGTGACGTGAAGCCTGATTCTCTGCTATGACATGCAGACTGATTCTCTGCTGACATGAAGCCAGATTCTCTGTTACGGGACCTCTCTCCTCTGCCTGGGTGCCTGGGCCTAAATATATGCCAATGGACTGTTGCAGTGATGGCTGACGTGAAGCCTGATTCTCTGCTACGGGACCTCTCTCCAATTGATATTGGTTAATTTTTATTTATTTAATTTTTATTTTTATTCATTTCCCTATCCACATTTGTTTGCAGGGGATTTACCTACATGTTGCTGCCTTTTGCAGCCCTCTAGCTCTTTCCTGGGCTGTTTTACAGCCTTTTTAGTGCCGAAAAGTTCGGGTCCCCTTTGACTTCAATGGGGTTTGGGTTCGGGACGAAGTTCGGATCGGGTTCGGATCCCGAACCCGAACATTTCCGTTAAGTTCGGCCAAACTTCTCGAACCCGAACATCCAGGTGTCCGCTCAACTCTAATGAGCATCACTCACAATTAAACGGATATTGTGAACTATGCCCTTTATTGATTTCTGAGAAAGTGGAGCGGAATCAATAGCAAAAACAGGAATATCCTTTCCCAAAGTGCATACCTGGAAACCATGAGTTATCGCAAATTGATTATCAATGAGATTGACAGCTGCTCCACTATCTACAAAAATCTCACAAAAAATGTTCTTGCTCTCTAGCGCCACCCTGGCAGGCAGGACAAAACGGGAACTACAAGCAAACGGAAAACCTTCAATTTCCGCCTCAACCCTGCCAATGTTAACAGATGGAACATTTTTAAAGGATTTTTTCCTTTTTGTTTCTTTATTATTCTCAAAAGACTGTCTGAATCTCCTAGAGGGACAAACATTTGCCAAATGATTTATACCTCCACAACAAGCCTCTCTAAAACGCACAAAATTCTCACTACCCCCGGAGAACGTATCCGGGAGCGAGATCTTAGGCTCAGAACAAACTCCATGAACGCAAGCTAAACCGGTCACTTGAAACTGAGAAAGAGTCTTACGGAGATCTGCTACCTCCAATGAAAGACCCTGGAAGCGTTCAGTCAAAAGTGAAACCGGATCCATGCTTGAGACGGTTTTGGCGGCTTATAATGTCACGGAAGGTGTACAGGAAACAAGACAACACAAAATGAATATACGACTCACTGGATCCAAAACTAAGGAACAAAAAGGGAGACCCCTGCATCAGACCTGGCTCTCTCCCTTACTGCTCAGCCTATGCGAAAATCCCAATGGTAGATGATCGCATATCCTCGTACCTCGACTGTATAACACCTGAACACCCTATAATAGTGAGGGGACACGACCACCGGCTCCCTACACTAGATACGGAGGGAGTCAGGGTCACCTGGGATCCAGCAAACAGAAAAACACAAATGAATGCACAACACTTATCTTTGTAGAAGACTGAGAAGTAGGATCAGCATGCACACACACTTTAGGAAATAATATAAACCGCAAACTGAAGCACTATGGGGAGGAATTTAAAGGGATGCAATCAGTACAACTACATGACAGCTGAGAGAGGCTAACGAGATGAGGAACTGAAAGCAAAACAAAGGAAGCTCAAGGAGGAGGTTCTGAAAGGCATCTGTCAGAGCTTCTCAGATGTCTGGTGGTGACAAAGAAGTTGCAGAGAAGGGTTAGGATAACTAGTTAGCTTGCCCTAAGGATGCCCTGCAAGATGACTACACAGGGCCCCGTGACCAGGTGCAGTCAGGGACCTAACCCTAGAATTGATGCGTCCTACTGAGCCCTCTCCTGCCTAATCCCTACATGCACGTTTCGCTTTGAGATTAGTGTAAAGCTCATCAGGGGAAACACAAGGGAGCTTAGGGCTACTTGGTTAACCAGGGCTATGTAGTCTACATCAGGTCTATGCGCTATTACTCTTTTAGGAGGAGAGGGGCCTTTATCTGTTGTCCTCTTCCCTTCCCATTGCCAATATGTCCAATTGAAGCTTTATCAGGGCTCTGGACATACCATATTGGTATCCAGGCGACACGGCTGGTATCTTTTTCTGTGTGCCCTGGTTAACCAAGTAGCCCTAAGCTCCCTTGTGTTTCCCCAGATGAGCTTTACACTCATCTCAAAGCGAAACGTGTATGTAGGGATCAGGCAGGAGAAGGCTCAGTAGGGCGCATCAATTCTAGGGTTCGGTTCCTGACTGCACCTGGTCACGGGGCTCCATGACTAGGTCACTAGGGATAGTGTAGTCATCTTGCAGGGCATCCTTACGGCAGGCTCGTTAGTTATCCTAACCCTTCTCTGCAACTTCTTCTAGCTTCAGTGGACTGCAATTATCTATCATCGTTAAGGCAATCGTTGCACAAGGAATGTATCCATTGGAGAAGTAGGACCATCGGTTTACACTTTTGGTGCCGCCGAGCACTTTTATTATTTATCTAGAGTGGCTTTGGCCACCCAGTGTTACAATCATTTGTGGGGTGACCTACCTTATGTGTTTATATTTGGATTATCAATTTCATATTGGGGCCAATTTTTCTTATTAGTTAATCAATAAAGGTTAAGTTTTATATTGATCATCCTTCTACTTTGCAGTCTTTGTTTGGTTCTCACATTCTATAACGACATCATATACCACACCCTGTGATGACATCATATACCACACCCTGTGATGACATCATATACCACACCCTGTGATGACATCATATACCACACCCTGTGATGACATCATATACCACACCCTGTGATGACATCATATACCACACCCTGTGATGACATCATATACCACACCCTGTGATGACATCATATACTACATTCTGTGAAGACATAATTTACCACATTCTGTGATGACATCACACAGTACACTTTGTGATGACTTCATATATTACACTCTATAATCTCATTATATACCACACTCTGTAATGCCATGATCTATTACACTTTGTGAAGACATCATATACCACATTCCGTGATGACATCATATACCACATTCTATAATGACATAATATACTACATTCTGTGATGTCATCATATGCAGCTCTCTATAAAGATATCCCACTTTCCACATCCATATTTCTTTATTAATTTCTTATATGTAATTGGTCACTTGCCAGAATCTGATGACATCACATACAATACCAAAAATGACATTACAAACCACACTCTTATGTCAGAGGCTGGTTGACAATATCAGGTATTACAACTAGTGATGAGCGGGAGGTGCCATATTCGATTTCGCGATATTTCGCGAATATTCGAATGAATATTCGTGTTATATTCGTCGAAATCGAATATTCGTAATTATTCCAATTATCGCGAATAATATACGAATTTTTTTTCGCGTATTGCGATTATTTATCTTGATAGTATAAGGCAACGTTCCTATGCTAATTGACTATGGCTAGGCTAATATGTGTATTTTACGAAATTTCGTGATTTGCTCTAACTTCGTCTCTTAGAATATTACGAATATTCTAAAAGACGAAGTTAGAGCAATATTACGAAATTTCGTAAAATACACATATAGATTGTAATTTAGCTAATACAGTGCTATAATCCCTTTTTTTTCCTCTAATTTTTTTTTGCCTCTTCTGAACTTAAGTTTTGTAAAATATGTACACTATTAAAAAATATTACTATAGCAGTATATTAGCTTAAATACAATCTATGTGTATTTTACGAAATTTCGTAATATTGCTCTAACTTCGTCTTTTAGAATATTCGTAATATTCTAAAAGACGAAGTTAGAGCAATATTAAGAACATTTGCAAAAGTCGAAATTGCGATGCGAGTAATATAACACGAAATAATCGCATGAAGATTTCAACTTAGCACTGCTATATTCCATATTCTAGCCTAATACGGAATATAGCAGTGCTAAGTTGAAATCTTCATGCGATTATTTCGTGTTATATTACTCGCATCGCAATTTCAACTATTGCGAAATTTCGTAAAATACACATATAGATTAGATTGTAATTTAGCTAAGGCTACTTTCACACTTGCGGCAGGACGGATCCGACATGCTGTTCACCATGTCGGATCCGTCCTGCGGCTATTTCGCCGTGCCCGCGGACCGCCGCTCCGTCCCCATTGACTATAATGGGGACGGGGGCGGAGCTCCGGCGCAGCACGGCGGTGCACGGAAAAAGGCCGCCGGACTAAAATTACTGCATGTCAGGCTTTTTAGTCCGGCGGCTTTCTCCGTGCACCGCCGTGCTGCGCCAGAGCTCCGCCCCCGTCCCCATTATAGTCAATGGGGACGGAGCGGCGGTCCGCGGGCACGGCGAAATAGCCGCAGGACGGATCCGACATGGTGAACAGCATGTCGGATCCGTCCTGCCGCAAGTGTGAAACTAGCCTAATATGGAATATAGCAGTAAGTTGAAAACGCCACTGACTGGAGCAGCCAGGAAGCCAGGAAGCCAAAGGACAGGTAAGAACAACTTTAGAGAAGTGGGAAAGAAAAAAATATAATAATAAAAAAAACAAAAACGAATATTCGAATTCGCGAATATATAGAACGATATTCTAAATATTCGCGAAATCTCGAAATTGCGATATTCGAGAAAAAAATTCGCAATTCGAATATTCGCGCTCAACACAAATTACAACTAGTAAAGTAACATATATGCAAAGTGTCTCAGCTTTAATGCAGATTCCGTCTGTATGGAAGCTGAATGAGGGTGATACCAGAGGTGGGGTTGCCCTTTAAGTCCTGACACTATCAGCCCTTTTTAAATTACTTACCATTATGTTTCCTATTGCTGCCGCAGACAAAAATTTTCTCAAGTTTTTCTTTTCTTTTTTGTTCATTTTAATATAACTGAGCTGAGATTAGCGGTCTCTAAAAAGATGAACTTTTCCTGGGAAGCACTTGACATGATTAACTAATTTTCTCCTTCATTAAAAAATAATTAAGAGCTTTGAAAAGCTGGAGTATATGTATCACGAAGGTGCAGCTGAGGATTACGTTCTCATTACTCTGTAACCTTCATTACTCTACAAATTCTTTTTTATTTTATAATTATAAAAAAAAATAAACTTGCAGAACTTAGACAAGGAGGAAATATCACAGCAAGAATATTACACGAATTAGACCTAGACGTAAGCAACCAGAAGCAGTCACTATGTCATCTGGATCGTTCTACCATCATCAGTACACATTGTGCTCTTCAGCTCCCCCTACTGGAGGCTCCAGGTATTCAGAACTAGATCATTTGTAATGATTGCATATATTGCAAATGCCAGAAAAGAGGACGTTCCCCACACACCAAAGGTATACCTACCTGCATGGGGACTCTTCTTATGGGCAGGCACACAGACTTATTTCCTGCATTGGTCCTTGGTTGACTCATGACAACTGCTGCTTGGGACCTGAACACTCAACCATCAGGAAGGAGCCGTCCCTATAGATCTTTGAATTGCCACATTAACAATGTATCTGCAAGGGATTTGGAGCTCTGTATCAGAAAAACTGAAGTCCGACTGCTATAATAATTTATTAAGAAAAGAACCTGCTCAAAATTAGATGAAAAATCCAAAAGTTGTTCAAGGGTGGGCATGCACTTTGAAGGGTTTGCCCACTTTTGAAAAGTAATTTCTCTACACATACTCTATTGGTGAAATCAGTTATTAGGGGGTTGATTGCCTCTTCAGGATCCTCATCGCTTGGTCAGAATGTAGAGCGGTCATAAGCAGCATTTCTCACTGTGAAGGACCTGTCCTGTATTACACAGACCTGTGAGTGGACATGGTGTAATACTTCATTTCTCCTGTGGTGGAGCTGCAGAAAAATTGAACGCTTACTCCCAGGGTTCCCAACACATTACAGCTGATCACTACGTCCACAAGTAGGGATTGTCCAAAGCATTCGCCCACTTTTAAGGATATTTCCAGTATGATAAACTAGATGGTCTATCTGTAGAACAGGCCATGCACATCAGATGAGTGTGGCTGTGACTTCTCACCCCCTGCCAATGAGTTGACTGAGGGGACCACAGCACTCCTACATCCCTATCATTATTCACAAAGCACAGCTCCATATATTTTGTAGAGGCTGTGCCAGGTATTGGAGCTCAGTCTTATTCAGCTAAAGGGGGTTTTCTAGGACCCACCTTAATTAATCTTAACTTGCCTGAAGCTTCTAATATACTTACTATCTAGAATTTGCATGGATTGGCTGCTCTGGAACCCAGTCACCTGATGTGCCTTTCTTAGGAAGTCCAACATCTGCCAATATCACGTCCATTAGTCAAAGTTTTCCGGTCTGGTCTATGGACGGACACATCACTTCCAAGGCCGAAGACAGGAGATGTGTTGTGGATGGGGCCAAAACTATTTGTGTCCCTAAGGCTTGCCCAATCTCCTGAATCCACCTCATCTGCGAAGGCACCAGGGAGAATAGTTCTGGTCCTGTCCACATTACCTTCCACATCCTAAACAGCAGAAATGAAGTCCCATCCATAGTCCAAACCAGAAACCTAGTGCTCAGACCAATGGACGTGACATTGACGGATGTAGCATCTACAAACAGAGGCAAGTCACATTCCCGATTTCCAGGGCATCCAAACTACATGACTTTGAGAAAGTAATTATATTATAAACTGTCTTGGATTGATCGATGGGCCCACTGGGATCCAGAAAACACCTTTAAGGTGTCCATATACCTTTAACAGCTCTTGGCCAAATGCTCGTTCTTTGAACAGCCAGATTTCTTGACTGCCCAATCCACATTTCAGTGGGAAGAGATGAGAAAGCCACTGTCAAACACATCTATCCCCTCCTGACAACTCTGGTGGTGGCGTATATCTGGGGAGAGCCAAAAAATCTGTTGGGTTAAAGTCAGGAGGTCCTCCTTCACATTTCACCACAGCATGTTTGGCCAATGGAGGTCTTTAGGCTCGTGAAGCAGCCCCTCCAGTCAGCTAAATGTATGGGGTGCCTGTAATGAGAGACGACCAATCTGAAACTCGTGGCCTATCCTGTGTCAGGCCATCAGTATTATAGTCCCAGAAAACCCCTTTACGGACTAAGACTGTGCTACAGCAAAGCACTATGGATAATGAAGATAAAGAGCGCGTGGAGCGCATCATTATACAGAGAAGGGTTTAATTGGTGAAGAATTATTATATATCATTTATAAAATGTGAGATTGCACTTTTTCTGCTCGTGGATCTCACTTAAATCATAATGAAATTAATTTAAGAAGAAGAATTCATTACGAGTAGAAACAATTAACTAACTTCACGTAATGATCGAGACGGATGTTTATGGTAATTTAGAGGAGGAAAATGTTCCAACAACAATAAGCACTTAGCTCGAAGTCTATACTGATCCTCAAGTCGTTCCAGTAGACAGGAGTAAACTAAGGTCACCAGATGTGCTCAAAGCAGTTGTCACCTCCCTTCCCCCGCTCTGTTTGGCAGCTCATGTTCACTCAGTACATCTAGTACCCAGCAGGGGGCAACAGCAGAAAGCTCCTCCCAAGCTAAGGGATAAAGTCTGTGCTCCATCGGAAGATTAGAGAGGGTTGAAATATTCAGAACAGAACGGTGTAGGATGTATTACTTCTTTCTAGAATTACCTGTAATGATCTGGAATAGAGTCCCCGGAGATGCTGGCTAGCTTACTAGGTGCCATATGATTGACACTTGTGCAAACAAAGGTCAGACTCAGACAGCATAGGGTCACTGGCAAGATTAGATAAATTCTAAGGCCTACCTTCCAGCCATAGAGAACATCCTCTTTCCTCCAAAAGTGAGCTTCAAATGGGTTGTCTTCTGCTGGTCCTTTTGGTCCTATTATTGTGTCAGAGCCTATGCCCACTGAAGGATTATGTGGTACTCTGGGCGTCAGCACTCCAACCCTTGACTAATGGAAGATTCCAACTTAGTAGGTTGAACACTTGACCGTATGAGACTCCAACCCACCATACCATCCTCATGGAGCTAGTAGAAAGTTGCATTTTGATGTCTATAAAATGAACGAAATTCATTAATGTTATATAATTACATGTAATGATCCAGAATCAAGTTCCAGGAGATACCAGCTGGCTTAGTGAGTGCCATATGGAGGTGGGAGTCTGTCCTACCAGCAGCAAATATTTGGTGACCGGTTTATTGACTGTTGCTCTTGTGCAATACAGTCCCAGTTGATGCAAAAAAAAAAAAAAAAGCAGGGGAATAGTTTAAGTCTATATGAGCAGGACATGAGAAACCAAGCATAGCTGACTGAAAAAAATATCAGGAAGGAAGTCAAACAGTTGGAACCAAGAAATAAAGCAAGCATGGTACCAGAAGAAACAAGAACCAGACTCAGACAGCAGAGGGTCACTGGCTGGATCAATCGGTGGACCCCATGCTTTTCAACAGTTGACTGGTTTGGACTCCCCAGGTTAAGTTATAGAACAGTGGCAGGACCAGGTCCTTCACCTTCACCTCCGTAGCCAAAGGGTTCCTAGGCTCAATGGCTGTCAAGAAAATAATTTTGGTTGACTACGGTACTTACCATATGTATGTTAGAGGCGAGGTTATGTAGACTAGTGTGACAGAGTCCACTTTATTCATATACTGAGGTTCCTTTAGTGAATATACCATTAAGCCCTCTAGAGATACGATTATGGAGCCGACCCTCCATCGATGTGGAACATACACATATCCACTTAGATCCAAAGTCAGCTCCAAATTAGTTTGTCTTCTGCTGGAGGATCCTTTGGTACTCTGGAGC
Organism: Bufo gargarizans; assembly: GCF_014858855.1. Taxonomy (NCBI): domain Eukaryota; kingdom Metazoa; phylum Chordata; class Amphibia; order Anura; family Bufonidae; genus Bufo; species Bufo gargarizans. The sequence goes on along the minus strand of NW_025334072.1, from coordinate 330,572 downwards.
CAGCACTCCAACCATGGTCCAATAGAGGATTCAAAGAGAGTAAGTTGACCCTGTGAGACTCCAACCAATATTATCTCCAAGGAACTGGAGGAAACTGTTGTGTTTTGGGTTCTATGAAATTGACGGAATCCATTAAAGGATATCGGGCAACTCTATTAAACCAGCCTAATGCTTGGTAGGGCTGATCCGGCTGATTAAAAACACTCCTTTCTTCCTTTGATTGGTTGTTGCATTTAGGAGAAATAACATCTTTTCAAATATGTAAGTGCTTAAGTGCACCAAGGGAGGGATAAGTGCACCTTAGCTCCTCTAATCTGATTCCCTGGACACTCCCTGGGAAATCTCCAGAGATGCAAATCGGAGGTGCTAAGCTGCACCTAGTCATTAGGCCCTGCCCTTGGTGCACCTAAGATATAATTTGCATACTTAAAAAAAAGACACTTTCTCCTAAATGCAGAGGCAGATTGGGTAAGATGGTCTGCCATTATACATATTATAGTCAGTATTTATTCTCTGTGAGCTCTGCTACATCTGTAGCACACCCCACGCTCGGCTCAGCCCCGCTGAAGCAATCTGCAGCCGTTAGATTACATTGTAACACCCGAGGATCAGCATTCGTTACACACAATGGGAAAACACAGTCACTGCTGAGATATCCTGGGATATTAAGTGACCACCTGGATGCAAATCTATTTGCCAACGTTCCTGGGTTATTGTCAGCGTCTGATCGAGCAGAACGTGGCCTGAGGTAACAGGAGGAAGGAAAATAACGAGACAAACACGTTACGCTGTGCAGCGCCATATGTCCGATCCACAACAGACCACGGCAGAGACGATGCATTTATCACGTAGCACAGTAACGACTACCCGGAGTATAGAGAGCAGACAGATCAGGCACAAGGCAGGCGAGCCGGAACGGAAGAGGACCTCCACATGGGATACCTTCTGTAGGACCACCGCTGGTCAGAGTACAAGGATGTACATTATACTGTAGTAATCACTGGTTGTAAATAATAATCTTTATTTATATGGCGCCAACATATTCCGCAGCATTTTACAGTTCAGGGGTAAAGATTATTCAGATCTAAAGGGGTCATACAGGATGAGAAAATTATGTCTCCTGCAATACTACACATTATTATTATTATTTATTATTAAAGCACCATTCATCCCCTGGCGCTGTACATATGATAAGCGGTGCACATACATAATACAGACAATTGCACTAATCATACACAAGACGGGTTACAAACTGGTACAGAAGGAGAGAGGGCCCTGCCCGTGAGGGCTTACAATCTACATGGTATGGAAGAAGGACACAGTAGGTGCGGGTTAAGTTGGTCATGGCGGTATAGAGGCAGCAGGGTCACTGGTTGTAGGCTTGTCTGAAGACGTGGGTTTTCAGGTTTCTTTTGAAGGATTCCACTGTAGGTGAGAGTCTGATATGTTGGGGTAGCGAGTTCCAGAGTATGGGGGATGCACGGGAGAAATCTTGGAGGAGATTGTAGGAAGAGGTGATAAGAGGAGAGGAGAGAAGGAGGTCTTGTGAGGATCGGAGAGTATCGGGAAAGTAGCTCAGAGATGTAGGGAGGGGACAGGTTGTGGACGGCCTTGTATGTTTTTGTTAGTACTTTGAAGTGAATTCGCTGGGCAATGGGGAGCCAGTGAAGGGATTGGAAGGGAGGGGAGAGGTAGAGGAGTAATAGGGTGAGAGGTGGATTAGTTGGGCAGCAGAGTTGAGGATAGATTGGAGGGGTGAGAGAGTGCTAGATGGAAGGCCACAGAGGAGAATGCTGCAGTAGTCTAGGTGGGAGATGATGAGGGCATGTACAAGCATTTTCGCAGATTCAAAGTTAAGAAAAGCGCGGATGCGGGAGATTATTTATTTTGAGTTGGAGGCGGCAGGTGGTGGAAAGGGCTTGGATGTGCGGTCGGAAGGAGAGGGCAGAATCCAAGGTCACTCCAAGGCAGCGGACTTGGTTGCCCGGGGAGAGTGTGCAGCCATTGATCGTGATAGATAGGTCTTTTGGTGGGGTTGAGCAAGATGGGGGAAAGATGATGAATTCAGTTTTATCCATGTTAAGTTTAAGAAAGCGAAAGGCGAAGAAGGAGGATATAGAAGATAGACATTGTGGGATTCTTGATAGTAAGGTGGTGATGTCTGGACCAGAAAGGTAGATTTGTGTGTCGTCAGCGTAGGAGTGATACTGAAAGCCATGGGACTCTATGAGCTGTCCCAGGCAAAAAGTGTAGATAGAGAAGAGCAGGGGTCCTAGGACAGAGCCTTGCGGGACACCAACAGAGAGGGAATGAGACGAGGAGGTGGTGCGGGAGTGGGAGACGCTAAAAATCTGGTCTGTGAGGTATGATGTGATCCAGGAGAGAGCCAGGTCAGTGATGCCAAGAGATGAGAGAGTTTGCAACAGAAGGGAGTGGTCAACAGTGTCGAAGGCAGAGGACAGGTCAAGGAGAAGGAGGACAGAGTAGTGTTTCTTGGTTTTGGCTGTCAGTAGGTCATTGGTGACTTTGGTAAGGGCAGTCTCGGTCGAGTGGTGGGGTCGGAAGCCAGATTGTAGGCGGTCAAAGAGGGAGCAGGAGGAGAGGTGGGAGAACAGTTCTGAATGGACATGTTGCTTTGAGGCATACGGAAGAAGTGATATGGGGCCATAACTGGACAAAGAAGATGGGTCAAGTGAAGGCTTTTTGAGGGTGGGTGTAATGGTAGCATGTTTAAAAGCAGAGGGGAAGACAATGACCTGATGACGGCTGTGGCACTGTTTTGGAAGCAAGCAGACATGTGTTTCTTACATGGAGTCTTCTGCTTCTGTTTATGACACGATAAGGAGTGGGGGTCTCCCCATTGTTTTATATTTTTGCATTAAAGGGGTTCTCCTATAACTAATGTAAAGAAATGAAGATCAGACATCATATAGTGCATGACAATATCATTCTAACAAACCTAGAACCAGCCCTGTATCTCAAATGGATCCAGAGATCTCCCCATTTATTGCTCCGCTAGATTCATAACAGGCTGACAGCTCAGGGGAGTGTCTTTTCTGCTGCAGCTCAGGGGAGTGTCTTTTCTGCTGCAGCTCAGGGGGCGTGTCCATTCTGCTGCAGCTCAGGGGGCGTGTTCATTCTGCTGAAGCTCAGGGGGCGTGTCCATTCTGCTGAAGCTCAGGGGGCGTGTCCATTCTGCTGACGCTCTCCCCTATCACAGCTCAGGGAGCAGCTGAAGGATGAAACCGAGCGCAGAAGAGGTGGACAGAGAAATAAGGAAAAGAACAAACAGCAGATGGCGCCCTACAGATACATTTCATTGAATATCTAAGTGGCTATAATAAGTTTTTAATTAAATGCATTTATAAAATTATTCAGATACAGGTGCTGGTAAGAAAATTGTTAAATAAAAATGGCATTCTGTTATGTGGGCGTTACCCTGGAATAAGCTTAAGTGCAATAAAGAGATGGAGAGGAAGGACTGAGGGGCAGTTTGGGGTGCAGTAAGCATTTATATGATTCGTACTGGGGGGCGATTGTTTTTTCTAATTTATGTTTGCTTTTTTATTTTAATTTTAAACTTTACTTTGTAAAAAAGAAAAAAAAAGGACTTTTGGTACATGGAAACCATAAGCAAGCAGGGTAGCTGCAGTGAATGGATCCTGGTTGGTTTACTTTTAATGCTAATTAACTCTTGTTACTCAAACCATTCACACATACAATTCCAAATTCTCTGACCAGTAATTTACACTTCTCTTGAAGGGTTTCTGTCACCCCCCCCCCCCCCCCCCAAACTCATTTTTCATTTTTGGGCATATTAAAATCCTTATTGTACGACTATTCCCTGTATAGGGCTCTTACTATGTTCTGTGGCTTGGTTTCACAAAAAATCAAGCTTTTAAAATATGCAAATGACTTCACTACCAGCAAGTAGGGCGGTTACTTGCTGGTAGCCGCCGCATCCTCCTTTTAAAAAACGCCCCCTCCTCCAGTTGATTGACAGAGCCAGCGAGCACACTCCTCCTCCGGCTGGCCCTGTCTGCAATTCAAATCCCGCGCCTTACGTGTCTTCATTCGGCGCAGGCGCTGTGAGAGAAGGACGCTCGCTTCCTCAGCACTACCTCAGTGCGCCTGCGCCGATGACATCTTCTCTTTCGGGTTTAGAGGTGACATCGGCGCAGGCGCATTCAGGGAGTGCTGAGGAAGCGAGCTTCCTTCTCTCAGAGCGCCTGCGCCGAATGAAGACACGTAAGGCGCGGGATTTGAATTTCAGACAGGGCCAGCCGGAGGAGGAGAGCGCTCGCTGGCCCTGTCTATCAACAGGAGGAGGGGGCGTTTTTTTAAAAGGAGGATGCGACGGCTACCAGCAAGTAACCGCCCTACTTGCTGGTAGCCAGGTAATTAACATATTATAAAAGTGCGGTTTTTAAAGAAACTAGACAACAGAAAAGGGTAAGAGCACTATATATTGAGAAATCGCACTATAAGGATTTTAATTAGCCTAAAAATAAGAAATGACTTTTGGGGGGTGACCGAAGCCCTTTAAGACTGAGATGCAGTACCAGGCACCACCACCGCTGTATGTAGGCACAATTTTTCTTGTCAGTGAAAGAGACGCTTCATTTTTCTGACTGCCACGATCCTGCGGTTGGACTCCACCTATGAAATACTAATGGGCTATTATAAACCTTGGAAACCCTTAAGAGAGCGACTCTGTACCCCAAATTAGGAGGAAATCAGAAACTCAGAAATGTGGTACATGGATCATCCCTGTACAATGCATTGAATGAGAGAGAACGCAAGGGTAATAAGGAGACAATCAAACCAAAAGACTAAGAAAAAAAACTAAAACTTGCTGATTGTTTCCATAGTTTGGTTTCTCAATGGCGGAATGTAAGGAGACCTATGACTTCTGTCAACAAAGAGTTAAAATTCACATAAAATTCACAACCAGATTTCTTAGTCAGTCTCTGTGAAATTAAGAAAAATAATGTAATTTCTTACCATTTATATATCAAACATGGAATTTTGAAATGTTGACTGAACGTAGAGCAAAATCCAACCTGCAATAGAGCGGTCACACCGCCAATATCCATGAGAAATGGGAAAATAATTGCATTTTCACACTATGATGAGCGGACTGCTAATTTACAACCAGAAGAAAGTGAGATGGCAGAAGTATCTGAGAGGAGGAGAGACCCATCCGACACTAGAAACGGCACAGCACTAAAGCACTATAATACTGCTCCTATATACAAAGATAACTACTATAATACTGCTCCTATGTACAAATATAATACTATAACCACTGCTCCTATGTACAAGACTATAACTACAATAATACTGCTCCTATGTACAAGACTATAACTACAATAATACTGCTCCTATATACAAGAATATAACTACTATAATACTGCTCCTATGTACAAGAATATAACTACTAATACTGCTCTATGTACAAGAATATAACTACTATAATACTGCTCCTATGTACAAGAATATAACTACTATAATACTGCTCCTATGTACAAGAATATAACTACTATAATACTGCCTATGTACAAGAATATAACTACTATAATACTGCTCCTATGTACAAGAATATAACTACTATAATACTGCTCCTATGTACAAGAATATAACTACTATATACTGCCTATGTACAAGAATATAACTACTATAATACTGCTCCTATGTACAAGAATATAACTACTATAATACTGCTCCTATGTACAAGAATATAACTACTATAATACTGCTCCTATGTACAAGAATATAACTACTATAATACTGCTCCTATGTACAAGAATATAACTACTATAATACTGCCTATGTACAAGAATATAACTACTATAATACTGCTCCTATGTACAAGAATATAACTACTATAATACTGCTCCTATGTACAAGAATATAACTACTATAATACTGCTCCTATGTACAGAATATAACTACTATTAATACTGCTCTATGTACAAGAATATAACTACCTATAATACTGATCCTATGTACAAGAATATAACTACTATAATACTGCTCCTATGTACAAGAATATAACTACTATATACTGCTCCTATGTACAAGAATATAACTACTATAATCTGCTCCTATGTACAAGAATATACTACTATAATACTGCCTCCTATGTACAGATATAACTACTATAATACTGCCTCTATGTACAAGAATATAACTACTATAATACTGCCTCCTATGTACAAGAATATAACTACTATAATACTGCTCCTATGTACAAGAATAAACTACTATAATACTGCTCTATGTACAAGAATATAACTACTATAATACTGCCTCCTATGTACAAGAATATAACTACTATATCTGCTCCTATGTACAAGATATAACTACTAATAATACTGCTCCTATGTACAAGATATACTACTATAATACTGCTCCTATGTACAAGAATATAACTACTATAATACTGCCCCTATGTACAGAATATTAACTACTATAAATAGCTGCTCCTATGTACAAGAATATAACTACTATAATACTGCTCCTATGTACAAGAATATAACTACTATAATACTGCTCCTATGTACAAGAATATAACTACTATAATACTGCTCCTATGTACAAGATATAACTACTATAATACTGCTCCTATGTACAAGAATAACTACTATAATACTGCTTATATACAAGAATAAACTACTATAATACTGCTCCTATGTACAAGAATATAACTACTATAATACTGCTCCTATGTACAAGAATATAACTACTATAATACTGCTCCTATGTACAAGAATATAACTACTATAATACTGCTCCTATGTACAAGAATATAACTACTATAATACTGCTCCTATGTACAAGAATATAACTACTATAATACTGCTCCTATGTACAAGAATATAACTACTATAATACTGCCTATGTACAAGAATATAAACTATAATACTGCTCCTATGTACAAGAATATAACTACTATAATACTGCTCCTATGTACAAGAATATACACTACTATAATACTGCCTCCCCTATGTACAGGAATATAAACTACTATAATACTGCCTCCTATGTACAAGAATATAACTACTATAATACCTGCCCTCCCTATGTACCAGGATATAGAACTACTTATATACTGGCTCCTATGCTACAAGAATATAACTACTATTAATACTGCCTTCCTATGTACAGGAATATAACTACTAAATACTGCTCCTATGTACAAGTAATATAACTACTATAATACTGCTCCTATGTACAAGAATATAACTACTATAATACTGCTCCTATGTACAAGAATATAACTACTATAATCTGCTCCTATGTACAGAATATAACTACTATAATACTGCTCTATGTACAAGAATATAATACTATAATACTGCTCCTATGTACAAGATATAACTACTATAATACTGCTCCTATGTACAAGAATATAACTACTATAATACTGCTCCTATGTAACAAGAATATAACTACTATAATACTGCTTCTATGTACAAGAATATAACTCTATAATACTGCCTCCTATGTACAAGAATATAACTACTATAATACTGCTCCTATGTACAAGAATATAACTACTATAATACTGCTCCTATGTACAAGAATATAACTACTATAATACTGCTCCTATGTACAAGAATATAACTACTATAATACTGCTCCTATGTACAAGAATATAACTACTATAATACTGCTCCTATGTACAAGAATATAACTACTATAATACTGCTCCTATGTACAAGAATATAACTACTATAATACTGCTCCTATGTACAAGATATAACTACTATAATACTGCTCCTATGTACAAGAATATAACTACTATAATACTGCTCCTATGTACAAGAATATAACTACTATAATACTGCCCTATGTACAAGAATATAACTACTATAATACTGCTCCTATGTACAAGAATATAACTACTAATACTGCTCCTATGTAAGAATATAACTACTATAATACTGCTCCTATGTACAAGAATATAACTACTATAATACTGCTCCTATGTACAAGAATTAACTACGAATAGAAAACTACTATACTACTGATCCTATGTACAAGAATATAACTACTATAATACTACTCCTATGTACAAGAATATAAACTACTATAATATGCTCCTATGTACAGAATATAACTACTATAATACTGCTCCTATGTACAAGATATATAACTACCTATAATACTGCCCTATGTACAAGATATAACTACTATAATACTGCTCCTATGTACAATAATATAACTACATAATACTGCTCCCTATGTACAAGAATTAACTACTATAATACTGCTCCTATGTACAAGAATATAACTACTATAATACTGCTCCTATGTACAAGAATATAACTACTATAATACTGCTCCTATGTACAAGTATATAACTACTATAATACTGCTCTATGTACAAGAATATAACTACTATAATACTGCCTCTATGTACAAGAATATAACTACTATAATATGCTCTATGTACAAGAATATAACTACTATAATACTGCTCCTATGTACAAGAATATAACGACCTATAATACTGCCTCCTATGTACAAGAATATAACTACTATAATACTGCTCCTATGTACAAGAATATAACTACTATAATACTGCTTCCTATGTACAAGAATATAACTACTATAATACTGCTCCTATGTACAAGAATAATACTATAATACTGCTCCTATGTACAAGAATATAACTACTATAATACTGCTCCTATGTACAAGAATATAACTACTATAATACTGCTCCTATGTACAAGAATATAACTACTATATACTGCTCCTATGTACAAGAATATAACTACTATAATACTGCTCCTATGTACAAGAATATAACTACTATAATACTGCTCCTATGTACAAGAATATAACTACTATAATACTGCTCCTATGTACAATAAACTACTATAATACTGCTCCTATGTACAAGAATATAACTACTATAATACTGCCCTATGTACAAGAATATAACTACTATAATACTGCTCCTATGTACAAGAATATAACTACTATAATACTGCTCCTATGTACAAGAATATAACTACTATAATACTGCTCCTATGTACAAGAATATAACTACTATAATACTGCTCCTATGTACAGAATATAACTACTATAATACTGCCTCCTATGTACAGGAATATAACTACTATAATACTGCTCCTATGTATAAGAATATAACTACTATAATACTGCCTCCTATGTACAAGAATATAACTACTATAATACTGCTCCTATGTACAAGAATATAACTACTATAATACTGCTCCTATGTACAAGAATATAACTACTGTAAGGGTACTTTCATACTTGCGGCAGAGTGATCCGGCAAGCAGTTTCATAGCTGGAACTGCCTGCTGATCCGGCAATCTGCATGCAAACGGACAGCATTTGTAGACGGATCCGGATGCGGATCCGTCTCACAAACGCATTATAAGAACGGATCAGTTTCAAAAAATTTTTCTTCACATTTTTAAAGGTCTGCGCATGCGCAGACTGGAAGGACGGATCCGGCATTGCAGTATTTTATATAATTCCTATAGAAAAAAATGCCGGATCCATTATTAAGGCAATGTTCAGTTTTATTGGCCGGAGATAAAACCGCAGCATGCTGCGGTATTATCTCCGTCCTGAACGGTCAAAAAGAATGAACTGAAGACATCCTGATGCATCCTGAACGGATTGTTCTCCATTCAGAATGCATTAGGATAAAACTGATCAGTTATTTTCTGGTATAGAGCCCCTAGGACGGAACTCAATACCGGTAAAGAAAAACGCTAGTGTGAAAGTACCCTAATACTGCCTCCTATGTACAAGACTATAACTACTATAATACTGCCTCCTATGTACAAGAATATAACTACTATAATACTGCCTCCTATGTACAAGACTATAACTACTATAATACTGCCTCCTATGTACAAGAATATAACTACTATAATACTGCCTCCTATGTAAAAGAATATAACTATTATAATACTGTCTCCTATGTAAAAGAATATAACTACTATAATACTGCCTCTTATGTACAAGAATATAACTACTATAATACTGTCTCCTATGTAAAAGAATATAACTACTATAATACTGCTCCTATGTACAAGAATATAACTACTATAGTACTGGTTCTATGTACAAGAATATAACTACTATAATACTGCCTCCTATGTACAAGAATATAACTACTATAATACTGCTCCTATGTACAAGAATATAACTACTATAATACTGCTCCTCTGTACAAGAATATAACTACTATAATACTGCCTCCTATGTACAAGAATATAACTACTATAATACTGCTCCTATGTACAAGAATATAACTACTATAATACTACCTCCTATGTACAAGAATATAACTACTATAATACTGCTCCTGTGTATAAGAATATAACTACTATATTACTGATCCTATGTACAAGAATATAACTACTATAATACTGCTCCTATGTACAAGAATATAACTACTATAATACTGCCCCCTATGTACAAGAATATAACTACTATAATACTGCCTCCTATGTATAAGAATATAACTACTATAATACTGCTCCTATGTACAAGAATATAACTACTATAATACTGCTCCTATGTACAAGAATATAACTACTATAATACTGCCTCCTATGTACAAGAATATAACTACTATAATACTGGCTCCTATGTATAAGAATATAACTACTATAATACTGCTCCTATGTACAAGAATATAACTACTATAATACTGCTCCTATGTACAAGAATATAACTACTATAATACTGCCTCCTATGTACAAGAATATAACTACTATAATACTGCTCCTATGTACAAGAATATAACTACTATAATACTGCCTCCTATGTACAAGAATATAGCTACTATAATACTGCCCCCTATGTACAAGAATATAACTACAATAATACTGCCTCCTATATACAAGAATATAACTACTATAATACTGCTCCTATGGACAAGAATATAACTACTATAATACTGCTCCTATGTACAGGAATATAACTACTATAATACTGCCTCCTATATACAAGAATATAACTACTATAATACTGCCTCCTATGTACAGGAATATAACTACTATAATACTGTCTCCTATGTACAAGAATATAACTACTATAATACTGCTCCTATGTACAAGAATATAACTACTATAAGCGATAGGAAAGAGGCTGCTTGAACCCTCGGGGTTTCATATATTTTACTCCAATTTAAGGCACCTGATACAGTTATGACGTCTTTCAGTTTAAAGTTGGCTAGTATAGCCCAAATTCCTGTCGCATCAGAGGTGGCCGGGTGTACATATGCCTGCAGCAGATCTAAGGGGAGACTCAAGCTTGGGAACCTAAGGGTAGTGGACCCATATAGTTTGGTCCATTCCAGCAACAGACCCTTCCATATTGGCGAGGTAAACTTATTATTAGCCGTACATTTGCGTAAGCCCCAAAGAACTAACTTGTCCCTATATGAGAGCAGATAACACTCCAGTCGGGAGACAAGGCCGAGAGGGCGCCAGGCGATGAGGCTCAAAGCTCTGTTCAGCATCGATGCTTTGTAGTAAAGGTATATGTCGGGTAGGCCGAAGCCTCCCAACCTCCTCTCCCGAGTGAGAGTGGCATAAGCCAGTCTAGGGGACCCTCCAGACCAAACAAAGGTTGAGATGACCCTGCGGACCTCCACAAAGAAGGAATGGGGTAGTCAGATAGGGAGTGTTTGGATGAGGTACAGCAGTCTGGGGACAATAAAAGCTTTAATGAAGTTTTTCCGCCCAATCCAAGAGATAAACAGAAGTTTTAAAGCTTGTAAATGTGATCTAATGGATTTCAGCAGAGGAACATAATTTAACTCGAAAAGATCTTCTGGTTTTGCTGAGATATGTGTACCCAGAAAAGGGTTTGAAGAATTAGCCCACTGGGAAAATGACTCTAGAGCAGTTTTTGTAAAAATATGGTCTCCTTGGAAGCTATATCGCAAATTCTAGGCTTAGACATGTCTTGAATTAATAGTTTGATTGACATCCAACTCTCCCCCCCCATCTCCCCCCAATCCACCTTCCTTTGTCTTGTTAGAACCCCCCCTCGTCAGATATTTGTTCACATATGTCACTTTATTATTTGAAGTCGTGTATGCAATCATTGTGAATATATTGTGATTGCTGATTATGCACTTTTCCAGCTGCGTCTGGTCACAAGATGTATGACTCTCTACATGACTATGTATCTTTCTCAAATAAAAAGAAATTTGATAAAGAATATAACTACTATAATACTGCCCCTATGTACAAGAACATAACTACTATAATACTGCTCCTATGTACAAGAATATAACTACTATAATACTGCTCTTATGTACAAGAATATAACCACTATAATACTGCTCCTATGTACAAGAATATAACTGCTATAATACTGCTCCTATGTACAAGAATATAACTACTATAATACTGCCCCCTATGTAAAAGAATATAACTACTATAATACTGCCTCCTATGTACAAGAATATAACTACTATAATACTGCCCCTATGTACAAGAATATAACTACTATAATACTGCTCCTATGTACAAGAATATAACTGCTATAATACTGCTCCTATATACAAGAATATAACTGCTATAATACTGCTCCTATGTACAAGAATATAACTACTATAATACTGCCCCCTATGTAAAAGAATATAACTACTATAATACTGCCTCCTATGTACAAGAATATAACTACTATAATACTGCTCCTATGTACAAGAATATAACTACTATAATACTGCTCCTATGTACAAGAATATAACTACTATAATACTGCCCCCTATGTACAAGAATATAACTACTAAAATACTGCTCCTATGTACAAGAATATAACTACTATAATACTGCCTCCTATGTACAAGAATATAACTGCTATAATACTGCTCCTATGTACAAGAATATAACTGCTATAATACTGCCTCCTATGTACAGGAATATAACTACTATAATACTGCTCCTATGTATAAGAATATAACTACTATAATACTGCCTCCTATGTACAAGAATATAACTACTATAATACTGCCTCCTATGTACAGGAATATAACTACTATAATACTGCTCCTATGTATAAGAATATAACTACTATAATACTGCCTCCTATGTACAAGAATATAACTACTATAATACTGCTCCTATGTACAAGAATATAACTACTATAATACTGCTCCTATGTACAAGAATATAACTACTGTAAGGGTACTTTCATACTTGCGGCAGAGTGATCCGGCAAGCAGTTTCATAGCTGGAACTGCCTGCCTGATCCGGCAATCTGCATGCAAACGGACAGCATTTGTAGACGGATCCGGATGCGGATCCGTCTCACAAACGCATTATAAGAACGGATCAGTTTCAAATTTTTTTTCTTCACATTTTTAAAGGTCTGCGCATGCGCAGACTGGAAGGACGGATCCGGCATTGCAGTATTTTATATAATTCCTATAGAAAAAAATGCCGGATCCATTATTAAGGCAATGTTCAGTTTTATTGGCCGGAGATAAAACCGCAGCATGCTGCGGTATTATCTCCGTCCTGAACGGTCAAAAAGAATGAACTGAAGACATCCTGATGCATCCTGAACGGATTGTTCTCCATTCAGAATGCATTAGGATAAAACTGATCAGTTATTTTCTGGTATCGAGCCCCTAGGACGGAACTCAATACCGGTAAAGAAAAACGCTAGTGTGAAAGTACCCTAATACTGCCTCCTATGTACAAGACTATAACTACTATAATACTGCCCCCTATGTAAAAGAATATAACTACTATAATACTGCCTCCTATGTACAAGAATATAACTACTATAATACTGCCCCTATGTACAAGAATATAACTACTATAATACTGCTCCTATGTACAAGAATATAACTGCTATAATACTGCTCCTATGTACAAGAATATAACTACTATAATACTGCTCCTATGTACAAGAATATAACTACTATAATACTGCTACTATATACAAGAATATAACTACTATAATACTGCCTCCTATGTACAAGAATATAACTACTATAATACTGCCTCCTATGTACAAGAATATAACTACTATAATACTGCCTCCTATATACAAGAATATAACTACTATAATACTGCTCCTATGTACAGGAATATAACTACTATAATACTGTTCCTATGTACAAGAATATAACTACTATAATACTGCCCCCTATGTAAAAGAACATAACTACTATAATACTGCTTCTATGTACAGGAATATAACTACTATAATACTGTCCTCTATGTACAGGAATATAACTACTATAATACTGACTCCTATGTACAAGAATATAACTACTATAATACTGCTCCTATGTACAAGAATATAACTACTATAATACTGCCTCCTATGTATAAGAATATAACTACTATAATACTGCCCCCTATGTACAAGAATATAACTGCTATAATACTGCTCCTATGTACTATACTGCTAATATAATAATGAAGTGGTACGGAATAGGAAGTTCAGTTTTATGGCATCGGATGTCAGATTTGTGTTTTGAATTACGGTCCTGCATGTTCTGTGTGGTCTCGCCTACATAAGCTAGTCCGCATGGACACTTGATAAGATAAACTACATAGGAGGAGATACAGGTGAAGAAATCCCTAGAGTGGTATACCTTGCCTGAATGCGGGTGTATAATTCTGGTTTTATAATTTATGGCCTATATTTTGTTTTCTGTTTTATATGTAAAAATTGTCCTTCTTTCTGTCTGATCTATGACTCTCTATATATTTTATAGGTATTGACCTTGAATAGGTTCCCTTGATTGATGTCGAACTATTGTTGAAGTGTCCATTATATATAACGTTATAAGTAGTATCCTTATGTGACATTCTATATTAATAACATTCTTTCTTTTCCTTAACTTTTTTCAGACAAAATGATCCCCACAGCACATCTACAGGTGGTATGTGTTTCCACATAGTATAGAATCTTGAATAACCTTGAAGTGTCTATATGTTCTTTTATTAGTCTTATATAGATATATCCATATTCACTTCCCAATTTATATTGCCCTGTGGCCATATATATTTTTACTTTGTCCATTCCAATTTTGCTCCAATGGTGCCAAATTACTAGTCCCCCTATAGCTTATTACTACAAGTGGCAATTGATAATTACATGCTTGCTCCACCCTTTTTTGCTGATTTCCTTACTCTAGTTATAATATCGAGTGCCCATGCCCTCAATCGCCTCATTTGCGCTACTGCGCATGCGCGATGATGCGACACGTCTGGTGACGTCACGCGCATCGGCGCGATGACGTCAGACATACGGCGATCCACGCCGAGCGCGCCTATTAGACTTTTCAGGTGGCGGCCCATTTGATACAAGCCATCCTCCACATCAGACGTTCCTTTTTTCCAGGTATGTGCTTACAGATGTGCTTTTTGCTTTGCTTTGCTCTGCCCCCCCCCCCCCCCCCCCCTTGATCTCTACAATAGGCGCAGTGTGGTGACATCCAGGACCTAGATTTTCCTTAGCCTAATTTTCTGGGTGGATAAATAAATAAACTAATTACCTAACTCGAGTGCCGCGGTTCTATTTTATTATATAAGCCAAGAGCCACACCGGTCCTGCACTGCTTTCAGCTTTGCGGTCACAGGCCGATCAGTGGCTAACCCCGCTAAATGTGACAGTTGGTAAAGTGGTATGCGACAACGGTGCCAATTTGCTGAGCGTGCTGAAACAGGGCAAAATGACACACGTGCCGTGCATGGCACACGTCCTGAACTTAGGACGTGTACCGACTACCTGTACGAACTCTGCGGCAGGACAGGTTCTGTGGAGCTTGTCTTTTTTTCACCGCCCCAGTGGCTGCCCATGGGCGATGCATGCAGACTTCTGCAGCTATTTGATGAGATCACCAAACTGGTTTGAAGAGGGACCCCCGTATAAAAAGCATAAAGGGCAAGGACCAGTATTGGGTGGAAACGTACTTAGACCCCCGTTACAAAAACAAAATGGCGGACATGTTACCAGCATAACAGAGGGCTATCAGAATGCAGCACTTCCAGGCCTTGCTTCGAGAAATGCTGCATTCTGCTTATGCGGGTGATGTCAGGGGTATTTCCACTCACAGAGAAACAGTTGTGGGTACCAATCCAACAGCGCATGCAAGAAGAGGGCGGTTTGAAGATGTGTTGGTCACTTCAGATATGAGAGATGATTCTTGCAGTTAACGGCCGATGTGGACGCTCTGAGAAGCGAGAAACCCCTGGACTACTGGGTGTGCAGGCTTGACCTGTGACCAGAGCTGGCACAATTTGCCATGAAACTCTTGGCTTGCCACTCGTCATGTGTCCTGTCCGAAAGGACGTTCAGTGCAGCAGGGGGGATCGTGACCGATAAGCGCACTCGCCTAGCTCACGACAGTATGGTCTACCTCACATTTCTAAAAATGAATGAGTCATGGATCTCGGAGGAATTCAACACATGCGACGAGTCGACCACATTTAATTGAATTTCCTCATGACAACCCACAAATATCCGCCATACCCAGAACAAATAATGGTCCCTGGCTTAGGTAAATACAGCGGCATAAAATACCTTTTCTGTCCATTAAATGCCTAATGTTTTGAGCCTCGGAGGAATTCAATACCTGTGATGACCACGTGTTTCAACTATTATCATAGTTTTTTTTTTCAAGAGGGGGGATTTTGTTAGCCATGTTTTTAATTCATTGACCATCTAATAGACCTCCAGACACATAATCACTTGATCTTTTCTGCACGGTGAATGCATAATTTTTGGGGCCTGTAATACACTGGCCTGCAGTAAAATTGATATCCAATGACCGTGTAATCTACCTCCAGCCACATACTTATTCTTTTCTGTACGCTGAATGCATAATTTTTGGGGCCTGTAGTCCACTGGGCTGCTGTAAAATTGATATCCAATGACCGTGCAATCTACCTCCAGCCACATACTTACTTATTCTTTTCTGTACGCTAAATGCATAATTTTTGGGGCCTGTAGTCCACTGGCCTGCTGTAAAATTAATATCCAATGACCGTGTAATCTACCTCCAGCCACATACTTACTTGTTCTTTTTTGTACGCTGAATGCATAATGTTTGGGGCCTGTAGTCCACTGGCCTGCTGTAAAATTGATATCCAATGACCGTGTAATCTACTTCCAGCCACATACTTACTTGTTCTTTTCTGTACGCTGAATGCATAATTTTCGGGGCCTGTAGTCCACTAATCTGCTGTAAAATGAATATCCAATGACCGTGTAATCTTCCTCCAGCCACATACTTACTTGTTCTTTTCTGTACGCTGAATGCATAATTTTCGGGGCTTGTAGTCCACTGGTCTGCTGTAAAATGAATATCCAATGACCGTGTAATCTTCCTCCAGCCACATACTTACTTGTTCTTTTCTGTAAGCTGAATGCATAATTTTTGGGGCCTGTAGTCCACTGGCCTTCTGTAAAATTTATATCCAATAACCGTGTAATCTACTTCCAGCCACATACTTACATGTTCTTTTCTGTACGCTGAATGCATAATTTTCGTGGCCTGTAGTCCTCTGGCCTGCTGTAAAATTGATATCCAATGACCATGTAATCTTCCTCCAGCCACATACTTACATGTTCTTTTCTGTACGCTGAATGCATAATTTCTGGGGCCTGTAGTCCACTAAGCCTGCTGTAAAATTGATATCCAATGACCGTGTAATCTACCTCCAGCCACATACTTACTTGTTCTTTTCTGTATGCTGAATGCATAATTTTTGGGGCCTGTAGTCCACTGGCCTGCTGTAAAATTGATATCCAATTACCGTGTAATCTACTTCCAGCCACATACTTACTTGTTCTTTTCTGTAAGCTGAATGCATAATTTTTGGGACCTGTAGTCCACTGGCCTGCTGTAAAACTGATATCTAATGACCGTGTAATCTTCCTCCAGCCACATACTTACATGTTCTTTTCTGTACGCTGAATGCATAATTTTTGGGGCCTGTAGTCCACTGGCCTTCTGTAAAATTGATATCCAATGACAGTGTATTCTACCTCCAGTCACATACTTACTTGTTCTTTTCTGTACGCCGAATGCATAATTTTTGGGGCCTGTAATACACTGGCCTGCTGTAAAATTTATATCCAATAACCGTGTAATCTACTTCCAGCCACATACTTACTGGTTCTTTTCTGTACGCTGAATGCATAATTTTCGTGGCCTGTAGTCCACTGGCCTGCTGTAAAATTGATATCCAATGGCTGTGTAATCTTCCTCTAGTCACATACTTACTTGTTCTTTTTTGCACGTTGAATGCATAATTTCTGGGACCTGTAGTCCACTGGCCTGCTGTAAAATTGATTTCCAATGACCGTGTAATCTACCTCCAGCCACATACTTACATGTTCTTTTCTGTACGCTGAATGCATAATTTTTGGGGCCTGTAGTCCACTGGCCTGCTGTAAAATTGATATCCAATGACCGTGTAATCTACTTCCAGCCACATACTTACTTGTTCTTTTCTGTATGCTGAATGCATAATTTTCGGTGCCTGTAGTCCACTGGCCTGCTGTAAAATGAATATTCAATGACCGTGTAATCTTCCTCCAGCCACATACTTACTTGTTCTTTTCTGTATGCTGAATGCATAATTTTTGGGGCCTGTAGTCCACTGGCCTGCTGTAAAATTGATATCCAATGACAGTGTAATCTACTTCCAGCCACATACTTACTTGTTATTTTCTGTACGCTGAATGCATAATTTTCGGGGCTTGTAGTCCACTGGCCTGCTGTAAAATTGATATCCAATGACCGTGTAATCTACCTCCAGCCACATACTTGTTCTTTTCTGTACGTTGAATGCATAATTTTTGGGACCTGTAGTCCACTGGCCTGCTGTAAAATTGATATCCAATGACCGTGTAATCTACCTCCAGCCACATACTTACTTGTTCTTTTCTGTATGCTGAATGCATAATTTTTGGGGCCTGTAGTCCACTGGCCTGCTGTAAAATTGATATCCAATTACCGTGTGATCTACTTCCAGCCACATACTTACTTGTTATTTTCTGTACGCTGAATGCATAATTTTTGGGGCTTGTAGTCCACTGGCCTGCTGTAAAATTGATATCCAATGACCGTGTAATCTACCTCCAGCCACATACTTACTTGTTCTTTTCTGTACGTTGAATGCATAATTTTTGGGACCTGTAGTCCACTGGCCTGCTGTAAAATTGATATCCAATGAACGTGTAATTTACATCCAGCCACATACTTACTTGTTATTTTCTGTACGGTAAATGAATAATTTTTGGGACCTGTAGTCCACTGGCCTGCTGTAAAATTAATATCCAATGACCATGTAATCTTTCTCCAGCCACATACTTACATGTTCTTTTCTGTACGCTGAATGCATAATTTTTGGGGCCTGTAGTCCAGTGGCCTGCTGTAAAATTGATATCCAATGACCGTGTAATCCACCTCCAGCCACATACTTACTTGTTCTTTTCTGTACGCTGAATGCATAATTTGCGGGGCCTGTAGTCCACTGGCCTGCTGTAAAATTGATATCCAATGACCGTGTAATCTACTTCCAGCCACATACTTACTTGTTCTTTTCTGTACGCTGAATGCATAATGTTTGGGGCCTGTAGTCAACTGGCCTGCTGTAAAATTGATATCCAATGACCGTGTAATCTACCTCCAGCCACATACTTACTTGTTATTTTCTGTACGCTGAATGCATAATTTTCGGGGCCTGTAGTCCACTGGCCTGCTGTAAAATTGATATCCAATGACCGTGTAATCTTCCTCCAGCCACATACTTACTTGTTCTTTTCTGTACGGTAAATGAATAATTTTTGGAACCTGTAGTCCTCTGGCCTGCTGTAAAGTTGATATCCAATGACCATGTAATCTTCCTCCAGCCACATACTTACATGTTCTTTTCTGTACGCTGAATGCATAATTTTTGGGGCCTGTAGTCCAGTGGCCTGCTGTAAAATTGATATCCAATGACCGTGTAATCTACCTCCAGCCACATACTTGTTCTTTTCTGTATGCTGAATGCATCATTTTCGGGGCCTGTAGTCCACTGGCCTGCTGTAAAATTGATATCCAATGACCGTGTAATCTTCCTCAAGCCACATACTTACATGTTCTTTTCTGTACGCTGAATGTATAATTTTTGGGGCCTGTAGTCCTCTGGCCTGCTGTAAAATTGATATCTAATGACCGTGTAATCTACTTCCAGTGACATACTTACTTGTTCTTTTCTGTACGGTAAATGCATAATTGTTGCGGCCTCGGAGGAATTCAACAGTTACGGCCACGTTTTATTGAATTTCAACTATTATCATTAGTTTTTTTTTTCAAGAGGGGGGATTTAATTAGCCATGTTTTTAATCCAATTTTATTTTTTTAGTTATTTTAAACATATGTATTTGACCTATATTTGTATTGGACTGCAGTAAAATTGATATTCATTGACTGTGTAATACACCTCCGGCCACATAATCACTTGATCTTTTCTGTCCAGTGAATGCCTAATGTTTGGGGCCTGTAGTCCAGTGGCCTACAGTAAAATTTTTATCCATTGACTGCATAATGTACCTCGAGCCACATAATCAGAATTTCTTTTATGTCAGGTGAATGCCTAATTTTTAAGGCCCGTACTCCCGTGGCCTAAAATAAAAAATTTCTAGGCTCCAACAGGGCACATTTCGGAGAATTTCGCGAACCGTCCCGGACGATTTTTGTCTATCACTAGGCAGCGGTGCTTTTATGAGTTCTGCAGCCTCTTCCTGAGCAAGGCCTGGGTTGCAATACCAAGCACAGCCGCTGGACAATGACCGACACTGTGCTTAGAAAGCTGTGAGGAGGCATCAGTGATCAGCGGAGCACTGCGGCCTCTTCTGACAGCTGATAGGTGGCAGTGCCAGGTGTCGGACCACCACCAATCAGATATTCATGACATTTGCTGAGGATAGGTCATCAGTACTGTGTATTCTACTTCCGGAAAACCCTTTTAATACAGTTAATATTTACCTCAGCTCAGTCATGAGGTTTATTTCCTACAACCAGTGAAACCTCCAGCCCTTTGTTTCTAGCCACCACCTTGGATCTGATCTGTTTTCCTACAATGGAAAGGCTTTAGTCAAGAATCCCTGAGACAACTGCAGTGTGAATTTTTGGGTTTGAACCAAATGTAATATGGCTTTCCCATTTCCCCCTTTCTTTGCTCCCTTCTTTTCTACGTAACTTGCTATTCTTTGACTTTTTGATGTAGGGCCATTTTTGTTAATCTGAATGAGGAACCAAAATAACTGCTAATCCTACAGAGATTGGAGCTTAATGCACAGCAGAGAAGAGAGGAGGCACGATCATTCTCTGAGATGGATTCACTCTTATCCTATAAAATTGTGTGAAATTGCAGCAATTGCAGAATTTGTTACAGGCTGATGAGACGTTCTTGTCCTCACTGACCATTTCCTTGCCAAGCGCTTTGCATGTGTGAAGAAATAACATGGACACGTGAAAGAAGATGGAAGAGTATGCAAATTTTTTTCAGGTATGGCAATAATTGCACCTTGGCAATGACCAAATATATCCAGATTGAGGCAACTGGCTTCGATCAACTCTGATATGATCTTTAATGTCTCAAAAGGGACTGACTGTGTAACACCCCAGAGTGGTGTTACCACTTCTGCACGTTGCTACTGTATTTATTGGTCTAACCTCATGTCATCTGATGCATTTAATACAGGTCCTCCACAATGAGCATTCCTATTTTGTTATGCAACTGTTATATTCATATGTAATGTGCCTGGTTTACCAGCAGGTGGCAGCAAACACGGCAGAGCTGTACTTAGATAGGATGGAACCTTCCATTCTAACCTCCCTCTGGACAGAAGTGGGCAAGTCCTATTTCATGCAGGAAGGGTGGGGACCAGTTAGCTTCAGTCTAGCTTACCCCCTGGTAGGGGGACAGGTGTGCAGGTGGCATGTCTCTGTTGGACATGCCAAGCCAGACAGAGCACCTTAAGCTCTGCAGGCCATGGAGGCCACAGCTTGGAGCCTCAGGAGCCAGGAGGAAAATCCCCTGGTATAACTTAGAGTCAGACTACAAAGTGTAGTACAGCAGAAGCAAAGTCAAACAGTCAGCCTATCAGCACAGCAGAGCCAGAGAGAAACAGATGTAGCAGAGTCAAGTTTGCTTGCCAGTTTCATGCTAAAGCCAGCTGAAACCAAGACAAAGCCTGTAAACCGTTTTGAGGAAACGTTTACCAAAGTAAAGCTGCTGTTCAACTATTTGATATTTATTCTATTATCCCTCAATTATTCCCCCTATTTATTGCTTCGGAGCCAAAGCCTGGGGTCCAGCGGTATCCAGGTAGGAGCACCGTGACCAGGGCCAGTTTTAGACAAAATGTGGTCCTGGGCGAAATTAAAAGCGGGACCCCAAATTCTGAAGTACTGTATAAACAGTTACATTTATTCACTTGATGCAAGGGGAGAAGTCACCACTGTGGCCCACGATTGGTTGCAGGCAGCGTCAAAATGGATGATGACATCCTAAGCAGAGGTCGGAGAGCACTGGAGCAGAGATCCAGTGTCAGGAAGCAGGTAAGGTCCAGTTCACACTTCAGTTATTTGGTCAGTTATTATAAGCCCAAACCAGTAGTGAAGCCTACTCAGAGATAAGGTCTAATGGAAAGATCTCCTCCTGGTCTGTGTTTTTGACCTGCATCTGGTTTTGGCTCACAATAATTGATGGAAATAACTAAAGTGGGAACTCATCCTAAGGGCTCATGCAGACGGCCGTTGCTTGTCTGCAATATATGGGCACCGACTGTGTGCTCACCATATCACGGATGCAGACCTACGGCAGGACATATGTCCGGTCATAAGAGGGTGACATTCTGAACTCCCTAGTAAACCAGGGGAGCAGAGGAGGCCATTAGCTTCACAGTGCAGGGCCTCGGTGAGAGAGAGGAAGGGGGCGGGACTAAGTCTGTCTGACTGCTGTGGAGCCGTTGCTATGGATGCAGCACCCGGCTCCTTACTACAGTATAAGGACCCTGCGGTCTACAGTGGGCGTGAGACCAAGGACCAGTGCTCCTTGCTGTGCTGTCTGTGCTCTTCTCAGGTGCGGCCACCAACTCTCTTCCACATGTGTCTGGGTAGCTCAGGAGGGGGCCCCATTTAGGGATGGGGGCCCTGGCAATTGTCATGTTTGCCCCCCCAAAATGCCGCCCCTGACCGTGACACACATAAAGAGACATTTTAGGCCGCACTATACCACTCGGCATTTCCTACACCTGGGACGCACGACATAGAGGGCCCTAGGGGAACATGCCCGTTGCAACTGATGGAAAGAGATGGTCCAAATCTGGTGGTCCAAGTGTATGACGGTAGCTATCAACCTAAGAGTGTGTGGGATTTCCCCCCCCCTTAGACTTGTAACTATGTTCTCGTTGTCTGATAGATGGCGGTTTCTTGTATTTTCTTGCCTGTTTCCATAACTGCCATAGACGTAAATGGAGAGATCTTCCACAGACGGGGCCTCCTTAGCTTGCAGAATGGGTTTACAGGAGTCCAATTTTCACAATATTTTGCTATCATATAGTCAGGACCCTAATTTTTCAGATATTTATGGCATATAGGGAAAATCCCTTTAACGCGCAATCAGATGGCATATGGACCACCATGATGGGCCAAAAGTCTAATACATAGCAATATACACTGAATGCCATGTAAAATACAAGTGGTATGAAATATACATCATAACAGCATTAAACATTGATATGATGCCAAGGCCTTGTACAAACATAACGATGGAGGCTGGTACGTTACTGAGCTTGTAATGGAGATCACAAGGCATGAAATATGGCTCAGCGCAGATTGAGCTGCCTGCCCGGAATGAAACGCAGCAGCCAGTGCGAACGTAACACATTACTTTTCCTTTATGTTAACCCCTCTGTCTTCAGATTGGTTTCCACTTCTGCCTTCAGACTTTTCAACAATAATAATAAGTAGAAGGTGAAGGGAAAGACATAGAAGTAAGGCTAGTTTCACACTAGCGGCAGGGGACTCCGGAACTGCATGCAGTACTTTTAGTCCGGCTGCCTCTCGGCGCGCGCTGCCGTATCGGCGCCGGAACCCCGCCCCCATTATAGTCAATGGGAACGGAGCGGCAGTCCGGGGGCACACAGTCACTAGCGGCAGGACGGATTTGACAAGCTTTTCCCCCAACGAAACAGCATGCCGGAGTCCCCTGCTGCTAATGTGAAAGTACCCTTCGGATAATAGAAGGAAGAAAAAGAAGGAAAAAGGAAGGACCAGATAAAGAAAATAATTTAAACGAAGAATCATAAGGCAAATAAAAAGAAAGGAGAGAAGTAGAAGAAGTAATGTAAGAAGAGGAATATGAAGAGAATGAAGAAGAAGGAGTGGAAGGAAAGGAAGCAGAAATGGAAAACAAATAAGAAAAATTGAAGAAAATGAAGGAGAGAGAAAGTGGAAGAAAACAGCTGAAGAGTAAGAATAAAAAGAAGAGAAAGGGAAGGAGAAAATAAAGATGAAGAAGTGACAGATGAGGAAGAGTAAGAAGAATAGGAGGACAGGGATAGAGAATAAGAATGGAAAAAAAGAAGAGAAAGAGGAAGCAGAAGTGGAAAATAAAGAGGAAAAGGAATAAAGTGAAGAAGAAATGAGGAAGAATACAGAGTGAAGAGGAAGGGAAAGAGAAAAGAAAGATGAATAAGAGACAGAAGAGGAAGACAAGAGGCATAGGAAGAGCAAGAAAGAGAGAAGTGAAAAAAAAGCAATCGTAAAAAAGCGGAAGCAATAGTGGAAGATGAAGCGTAAAAAGAAAGTGAAGTAAACAGAAAGAGGAAAAATACAGAGTTAAAGAGTGAGAATATAAAGAAGAGGAAGAGAAGGAGAAAAGGAAGAGGAGAACAAGACAGAAGAGGAGAATGGAAAAAAGAAAAATACAAAGAGGAAGCAGAAGTTGAAGATGAGAAGGGAAGGAAGAAACTGCAGAAGAGAGAAAGAGGGAGAAGATAGAGTTTAGGAGTAAGAAAAAAAATAAAGGGGAAGGGAAGGAGAAAAGAAAAATGAAGATGAAGCAAAATAACAAAATGAAGAGCAAGAAGAATAGGAGGACAAGGGACAACAAGAATGGAAAGATGAAGAGAAAGAAGAAGAAGATGGAGAAGCAGAAGTAGAGGATGATGAGAAAGGAATGGAAAGAGAGAGGAAGTGGGAGTAGAATAATAACTAGAGTGAAGGAGAGAAAGCAGATTAAGAAGAAGGAGAATAGAAAGGAGACTGGGCTCCAACTACCATACAAAATGTAATGTTTTCCAGTTTGCATCAATATTCTTTAAAATATTCATTTTTTAACATAGCTTTACTTTTGTAATGTATTTATCTTACCTTTATTGCTCCTATTTCCCATCCTGATCTGTGTGTGTTACGTCTGTACAGGGGACATAATAAGGGGAGTGTCCATGTAACTAGCTGGGGGAGGAGCTATCAACTAGCTGGGCGCTGTTCGGGGCGGTGCTGGAGCTGTAGTAGAGAAAGGAGAAGTGCATTGTGGGTGTTACAGATCAGTGAGTATGGACTCACTGTGCCAAATAACCAGTTTGGCATGGGGCTAACCATAGGGTGATATTCTGGGGATTCACTGGTATTAACCCTTTCACCCCTGTACAGGGATCAGGACTTTGCTGTGGGTTATCAACCAGACCGCTATCTTCTGGGATAGTCCTGCTGTGGTTGACAGGTGACCCTCTGGGGTCAGGGACTTTGGTACAAGCACAAGGAGCTCAGAATAACAAAAACACACCAAAAACACAGGTATAGTGTGAACAGTTGTTTTAAACTAGAATGCTGGTTTTGAGGTCCAGGGACTTCCAGCACGCTGGAAATGTAGGTGAATGAAAAAATTTAAGGGGTTGTCCATGGGGGGGATTCTTTATAAATTGCTCAGCCTCGTATAAAAAATAAATGAAGAATATACAGTACAGACCAAAAGTTTGGACACACCTTCTCATTCAAAGAGTTTTCTTTATTTTCATGACTATGAAAATTGTAGATTCACACTGAAGGCATCAAAACTATAAATTAATACATGTGGAATTATATACATAACAAAAAAGTGTGAAACAACTGAAAATATGTCATATTCTAGGTTCTTCAGAGTAGCCACCTTTTGCTTTGATTACTGCTTTGCACACTCTTGGCATTCTCTTGATGAGCTTCAAGAGGTAGTCACCTGAAATGGTTTTCACTTCACAGGTGTGCCCTGCCAGGTTTAATGAGTGGGATTTCTTGCCTTATAAATGGGGTTGGGACCATCAGTTGCGTTGTGGAGAAGTCAAGTGGATACACAGCTGATAGTCCTACTGAATAGACTGTTAGAATTTGTATTATGGCAAGAAAAAAGCAGCTAAGTAAAGAAAAACTAGTGGCGATCATTACTTTAAGAAATGAAGGTCAGTCAGTCCGAAAAATTGGGAAAACTTTGAAAGTGTCCCTAAGTGCAGTCACAAAAACCATCAAGCGCTACAAAGAAACTGGCTCACATGCGGACCGCCCCAGGAAAGGAAGACCAAGAGTCACCTCTGCTGCGGAGGATAAGTTCATCCGAGTCACCAGCCTCAGAAATCGCAGGTTAACAGCAGCTCAGATTAGAGACCAGGTCAATGCCACACAGAGTTCTAGCAGCAGACACATCTCTAGAACAACTGTTAAGAGGAGACTGTGTGAATCAGGCCTTCATAGTAGAATATCTGCTAGGAAACCACTGCTAAGGACAGGCAACAAGCAGAAGAGACTTGTTTGGGCTAAAGAACACAAGGAATGGACATTAGACCAGTGGAAATCTGTGCTTTAGTCTGATGAGTCCAAATTTGAGATCTTTGGTTCCAACCATCGTGTCTTTGTGCGACGCAGAAAAGGTGAACGGATGGACTCTACATGCCTGGTTCCCACCGTGAAGCATGGAGGAGGAGGTGTGATGGCGTGGGGGTGCTTTGCTGGTGATACTGCTGGGGATTTATTCAAAATTGAAGGCATACTGAACCAGCATGGCTACCACAGCATCTTGCAGCGGCATGCTATTCCATCCGGTTTGCGTTTAGTTGGACCATCATTTATTTTTCAACAGGACAATGACCCCAAACACACATCCAGGCTGTATAAGGGCTATTTGACCATGAAGGAGAGTGATGGGGTGCTGTGCCAGATGACCTGGCCTCCACAGTCACCGGACCTGAACCCAATCGAGATGGTTTGGGGTGAGTTGGACCGCAGAGTGAAGGCAAAAGGGCCAACAAGTGCTAAGCATCTCTGGGAACTCCTTCAAGACTGTTGGAAGACAATTTCAGGTGACTACCTCTTGAAGCTCATCAAGAGAATGCCAAGAGTGTGCAAAGCAGTAATCAAAGCAAAAGGTGGCTACTTTGAAGAACCTAGAATATGACATATTTTCAGTTGTTTCACACTTTTTTGTTATGTATATAATTCCACATGTGTTAATTCATAGTTTTGATGCCTTCAGTGTGAATCTACAATTTTCATAGTCATGAAAATAAAGAAAACTCTTTGAATGAGAAGGTGTGTCCAAACTTTTGGACTGTACTGTATATGAAAATACTCTCCCTGATCGATCCACCCCAGCTCCCGTTGCAATGTTTACCCCCTCACCACTGAGGGAGACCGCACTTCCTCGTCTCGATTCAATGTGCAGGAAATGTCTGGAGGTGGGTCACCTCTGCAACTAGTGATTGGCTGAGCAGGCATTTCCAGACGTTTCCTGTTTGTTGAGCGGGGAATAGGAAGTTGTGATCTAGTCGTTTGAGAATGGGATCGGTAGAGGATCGGTGAGAACAAGTATCCCTTCTTTTATTTATTTTTATGACGCTAAGCCATTTATAAAGGATCCTACTTGTACAAGCCCTTTAATTAAAGTCTACTACACAAATTGTACAAATATTTTCCTCGCCTTAGGCCAGATTCTATGGCAATTTCCAGAATGGAAAGGATTTTTGGGCTATTCTTTCTCTGTTGAATCTTTTCGGCGCAGCAGCTCGGAGAGAAGATTTTTCTAAATGTTCCCTCCTGGTCTTCATAACACCTAATGTACAAACAAGTGTGAAATGGAAGACAGAGCCATAAATGGAAGAAATACATCTTATCATGTAACTACAAGCCCGTAGAATGGCCCCGGAGCCTTAGTGAGGACATAAAACATGAAGATACGATCTTACTGGGACCTTTGTATAGAAAAAAAAAAACCACATTACGGGCAAATCCCCAGAGGGGAACATTACTCTGTATTGCACACATAACAATGGGATTTATAATGGGTGAAATTCTTCTGCTCAACAAGGGACAGGGACATTAAATAGTGTGAAAGCTGGATGTTCTGCTACCATGGAGGGGAATATCAGCGAGTGGTAAAACATACAAAATATTTAAGTGGAGTAAAAACACACAACCGTGATGTGCACCTTTTATATGCCAGACCACTGGAGCTAACCTTAATAAATCCCCCCCCCCCCCCCCCCCCAAAGTGTAACACGATAAAATCATGGCTGCCACTACTGGTCGATTCAAACAGCTGATCACAGGGGTGTCGAGAATCCAACCGATCTGATATTGATGGCCTGTCCTTAGGGTAGGCCTCAATTTCCTGAAAACCCCTTTAATAAGTATCGGACCGCCCTACTGAAGTCTAGAAGCTTCCCCAGTTGTTACTGTGGTATCTTAAAAGGAATGACAAACTCTGTTCCTATGACTATTAGGACCTATGGATGTCATGGAAGACGTGGAATCCGGGGCTGAATTTCAGTTCCACTTCAGAAGGATAGTAAGGAGAAGAAGAATCTGAGGAAGAGCTTATGACTGCTCAGCCCAAAACTCCTCTCATACTTGCCAACTGTCCTAAAACATATCAGAGGTTCTCGCAAAAAATGGGAGACCCGTCAAATCTCACAGAAGGTCTGGCGAATCTCCGACGAAGCACATGGAGAGTTGCATTCTCCTGGAAAACTGCACTAACTGTATGAGGCGCTGGGATGCTGTGTCATTAAATGGAGGCCCGGCCAGCACACATTGGTGCTGTGAGGGGGCATAATGCGCCACACTCCCTTTAGAGCATCCATAGTATAAGCTCCTGCTTGTAAAATGGGGCGAAGCCTCAGATAAGGGGTGTCGCAATCATACTTCTTCTGCAAGCACATGCTCTGTAAAGCTCTGCTTGCCATGGAAATCTCAAGGCCTCCTCAGAAGTCAGTCTGTTACAGCTCACTTCAATGGGAAGAAAATGAGCCTTGTTATCATCCCCCCCTTGACTCCACCCAGCATGGTGGATTAGCGTGGAGCGGCTTATGTGCTCCATGCTGGTCTGGGCCAAAGTAATGTGCTTTCTCCTCATCTAGGATGTCTGTGGCCATTTCTCCTCCATGCCATATTAAATGAGACATGTGCAGAGAAGAATAGTCAAAGCCAATAATTAATACAATTCAAACCATCAAAAATAGACGACATCTTAAAGGTGACGCATCAACCCTTCTGATACAAACAAATATATGCTAAAACAGACATTACCAAGGTGGTTACTCCACTAATTACACCCCCAAGTGCCCTAAGATTATAAAAAAGTGAATACTTCTCATCACCGATCGATGCCATTTCGATACTTACAAGTCCCCACTGATCTCTACTTCTTGGGCCTGATTTGGCCCACAGGAAATGCCTAGAGATGCCTGCTCAGCCAATCAGTAGCCACAACGGTGACCCACCTCAGCCAGTGATTGGATGAGCGGACCTTCCATGTATGCCTAGCCAGAACCAGTAAGTGTGCCACTGCAGAGACAGGGGATTGGTGAGGGTGAGTATAGCTTCTTTTTTTAATTTTAACTGTGAGGCATAAGGTATATAAAAATTTCTGTATGGTGTCATTAAAATTGTGTAGCTGATATGTGATGTGTCCCAGGTTCCTCAGCGCCAGCGTCCTCCTGGATGGATCCCGTTAGGTGTTCAGTCAGGCTCGAAATGTGCATATTTCAGACTAGTTTACACTGGTGAGGGAAGGAATTCCCATCGCGTCCGTGTCTCTGTGATAACATGGCAGACGTCTATAGTCAACCCATCACACTCGATCATTGTCAGCCATCGCCACTGGAGCCTCCCCAGTGACATTACCGCGCTCAGAACGACGTGACTATTCATCTACAAGTGACAACTGTCCCCTCAGAACCTGAGAACCTGCAGTCACTATAAAAAGTATTCACCCCCCCCCCCCCAGACTCATGTTGTCAGAGGATTTAATAATTCTGACAACTGAACAAGTTACAAACCTCTATAACTTGGTCATCGGGGTTAAATACGTCTATATGCCCCAGAGATGAGACAATAAGGGTGGCAGATGGATTGCGCTCTGCAGCACTAATCTAAGGGCGTGTTCACATGTGTGGGTATTGCATATCTGACACATATTTTACTATAAGATCTGAGGGAGATTTCGGCCGCATATGTGCAGCAGATCCGCATGAGAATTAACCTCATTGTCATTCGGTGATGCTAAAATAGGAAACGTGCGACTTTTTCTACATTGCAGCCAAAATTCCTCTCCGTTTTCTGTAGCATTTAAATGAGAAGGTCCTTTAACGTGGGATGTGGACTGTCGATGGATGTGACATGGACTTCGGAGTGAAATCCATAGCAAAATCCAACGTGGGGCTTTTTTGTCATACAATTATAACTTGGGCTTGATGGTTGCAATACCCTGTAGGTGGCACAGTACACTTGGTGGTTACCGGCCACTCGTGGAGGTACGGGATACTTGTCTTTCATGAACCTCAACAATTTTTTTCATACAGTTCTAACTCTGGCAGATCGCCGTTACTTCACTGAGGCTATAGAATTACAGACTTTCTTTTAAGTAATGCTACATAATTTGCCCCATTATTGAGGGTGGACCAATCATAGAGAGAACTGAGCAATTATACAGTTACAGCTGCACAGTCCTCTCTATCCCCTCATTGCACCCATCTCTATGATCAGTACAAGGTGGAAAACAGAAGTTACAGCCAGGACAATGCTGGAACCTGGAGGGATGAGTAACCACTAGACCTAAGGCATGCAACATTAACCATTCCACTGCCCTCTACCAGGTGTATGAAGATTACCTTCTCACTCCACTAAACCACCAGGGATACTTACATGAATACGTTCACTGTCCAAGGCTATCAGGGACTTTGGAATTAACTCCTCACTACCCTAGACCACCAGGTATACTGACAATAACCCCTTTATTGCTGTAGACCACCAGGGATCCCTAAATGAAAGCCTTCAATGCCCAAGACCAACAGGAATACTTGAATCAACCCCCTTTCTACCCTATACCACCAAGCATACAGATAGTAAACCCTTCACTGCCCTAAACCACCTGGTTTATTGACATGAGCCCCTTCACTGCCTTAGAGCACCAGCTATACTTTTTTAACCCATTTTCTACCCTAAAGCACTAGTTATAATGACAATCAACACTTTAACTGCCTTAAACCCCAAATTATTCTAACATTAACCCTTTTACTGACCTAGACCGCTAGGAATCCTTATATTTACCACTTCAAAGCCAAAGACCACTATGGATATTGGAATTTGCCCCCTCATCATCATAGATCATCAAATATACTTTCATTAACCCCTGTTTTGTCTTAGACCACCAAGGATGCTGTGAGACAGTGACAGGTCTCACGCAGGTTGGAGGTAAGGAAGGGGTGGATAGTGCGGTCCACACCCCTGTTCCACCTCAGGTGAGAGAAGCTGGAGGTAATCAGCCTGGCATAAGGCACCTCCCAGAGTGTCAGAAAGGAGGGAGTGTGTTGCCTGTGGACAGAGGCCTGGAGGCTCTGTGTGGTCCAAGCCAGGAGGGCTGACAGACCACGATTCCCCAAGAGACACTGGACTGGAGGCAGTGGGCGTACTGCGCTCTGTACAGCCAGGAGGCTGTGGGACATTGGCTCAGAAAGCCGCAGGTGTTCACAGGGTGTGAACAGGGACTTAGGTGAGTCAGGGATCCATTTGTTTAGTTAGAGCCTGGACGGGCGAGTGTTTATTATTTTGTTGTTGCTGGTGTTGCACAATAAATGCACTGTTTGGACATTATATCCGTGTCTGGTGAAGTAACCTGTGAGAATGACCCCCTAAGAAGAGCTAATCCCCTACATTTGGTGTCGGATGCGGGCAAGCGTCCCTGCTGAAAGGAGATAACTGGTTGCTAGGGGCAACGGCAAGAGCAGGTGCTGCTGAATTCTGCTATGTTGCAAAGGAAATTGCTGTGTGGATTTAAAGGGCCAGCAGCCCTGGGAAAGAAACTTTAATGTCTGCAATGCAAAAGAGACTGTGAATGCTGAAATTGTCTCTTGAGTGAGACACCTGGAGGCCGGCTCTCTGTTAGTGGACTTGTTGCTGAAAATTTTTCTGGTGCCTGGGCTGTCTGTTGCTATGGGGTGGATGGAGGATCTCACCGAGCAGCTGAGGCAGGCCAATCTGGAGGCGCAGCTGCAGCTAGCCCTGAATAGAGGGTCCTTAACGCTGTATGGACCCTGCACAAAATTCCAAGAGGTCGGCAGTGTGCTGGGAACGACGGAGAAAAAGCAAAGATATGCCGTTGCCAAGGGCAACCGTCGGGAAGAAAAGGAGGTGGAGAGTGGTGCAGCTCTCAGGAGATCCTATGTTTCCTGCACGTGTGCGCAAAGTCCTAAAGGGTGCGGATGGAGTGACTGTCTGGAGAATGGCTGGAGTCAAGGCCAAGGCGTTTCCCGTGGCAACTACTGTATTAAGGAGAAGGGTGATGACCGTGCTGGAGATATTCCTGGACTCCCCTCATCTCCCGTGAGTGCCGAATCCGTGACGACAATCGGTAAGATCGTTCCGATTATCCCGTGTGTAACAGACCCAGTGACATTGAGCAGGCGGCAGTTGCCACCCGCTGGGTCGGTGGGTGATATGTCACCGAGGCTAGAAACTGTCTCAAAAGTGTGTGACCATATGAAAAGTAATATAATGCTTAGTGTACGGGACAGTCATGCGGTTAATAAGAACTGTCCGATGGTTCTCACTGAGTGTGAGACTGCCGTGAGAACTGGGACTTATGGACTTGCTGGGAGAACTACCCTCACGCATGAAGGACTGTTGGGCCATGGTTTCCCGTTGTTCCGTGACTTGTGGGGAAGTGGAAACACTTCTGCAGTCAGTGATGAAACTCCTGCAGAACTGGTACCTAATCCTTTAAGTGAAGTGACCATTAGAGACAATGGTGCCGATAAGGTGCAAGGTGATTGTGCCAGGTTGGCGGAAATGCATAATGAAAGGGGGATGTCATGTGAAATATCTGATGTTGATAACATGTCTTTTCCGTTGCAGGCTGTGGTCAGGGGAGAAGCGCCCCCTGGTGGTAAAAATGCAAATGATGATGAAGCTTTATTTTCTTCATCTGCTATTATTCACGAAGAACTTTATGACTTGATCAGGAGGTTTGAAGAATTGCATATAAGTAATGTGAACCAGGCACCTGAAAGAGAGCCTGAGCAAGTGCAGGTGGTTCTCACTGAGGGGGATTCTCCAGTGAGAACTGGGTATTGTGGACCTGATGTTACAAATATGTTCTTATATGAGGTGATGTTGGGTTGTGATAACGTTTCGTTGTTGTGGGGTAAGGTAGACACTTCTGCAGATAGTGAGGAAACTCCTGCAGAACCTGTACTTGTCCCTTTAAGTGAAGGTCTAAGGGAGCTGCACTTTGACCTGCATGGGGAAAGAATATTGACCATTGAAAACAATGGTGCTGGTAAAGTGCAAAGTGATGGTGACAAGAAGGTAAATGATAATGAAACTTTATTTTCTGCATCTGCTATGTTTCATGAAGTGCTATATGACTTGATCAAAAGGTTTGAAGACCTGCATATAAGTAGTGTGGAGCAAAGCCCAGCTCCAGCTCAGTGTTTGAAGGTGCAGGAAAATAGGATGGGGTTAGAGGGTGTACCGCACGGACCAGAGGTGGAAATGCAGTCTCCACAATGTTGGTTGGTTACGAAGGAAGTGTCCCAGGTGGGGAATAGCTCAGCAGTGCCCCTAGAGGTCAGAATTAATAATGACACGAGCGGTATAGGTGACGTATGTGCTGTGACTGATAGCAACCCAGAGAGTGAAACAAAGGTGGTTACTAGTAGCAACCAGACAGTTATATCTGACGAGATGGGAAAAATGTCGGGTGACATCAGCCTAGTGTCTGAGGCCCATGTCCAGGCAGTTATAGATGACCTGACCCGACAGTACAGCTGCAAACAGGAGAAGTGTGACTGGCTCCTAGCTGAAGAGAAATACATTTCGGCTCGATATGGTGAAAAACGTGACCAAACAGAGACTGATGCTTGGGAAAAGGAGACCAAGGCCCTCTCCTTGGCTAGAGCCCTGGAAGAAGCGCTTGAGGAGCATGCTGAATTTGAGAGGCTGAACAAGCAACTCCGAGCAGAGACTGAAAATCTCATGAGCTTAAAAGATGAGTTTGAGAAATCTAAGGGTACTCTCGAGCAGGAGGGAGAAGGTGAGAAACCTGAAGAGGAGAGTTCTCTGCAAGACGTCATGAAGCCAGAGCCTGTTAAAAATGGTACTGGAGATGGTGGCGCTGTGGTGCTGGCTGTGGCAGAGAAGATGGAAGATGCTTCTGCTGAACCAGTTGATGGGGCTGATGTGGATGCCGAAGACCACAGACCCGTGGGAGCGTGTAGCCCAGGCCTGGAAGATGTCCCCTCTGCATACAAGGCCTTCCAAATAGCCAGCAGCATGCTGGGGAAGAAATACGAGGAGGTGAACGATCAGTTTTTGGATCCGGGCTATTACGATGGGCTGTATGTCCTGACTCCTCCCCAAAAGGAGAACAGTGTCCTGGGTGAGCCTCTGGAGAAAATGACAGAAGACGAGGAGTCTGCTGAAGACCCTGGTGCCTCCTGCCTTGGTGAGAAAGAGGGGCAGGAGTTAACAGGGCAAGTGTATGGTGCCATGTCTGAGAAGGCGGTCAAAGAGACTGGAGACTTCGAGAAGACAAAGGCTGAAAAAGTTAAGGCCGATGTGTTGGTTGACATGAAGTCCCCAGGTGCTGCAGAGACCAAAGTTAAGCCAAAGGGAGCCGCGGCCAAAGTGGAAAAAGCCGCTAGAGAAGCAGAGGTCTCTGAAACTGCCATCGTAGCTGGGGTAACTACTGCTGGAAAGAAGGAAGAAGTGACCCAGATGCACGTAAAAGAAGCAAAG
This sequence comes from Bufo gargarizans, assembly GCF_014858855.1. NCBI lineage: Eukaryota > Metazoa > Chordata > Amphibia > Anura > Bufonidae > Bufo > Bufo gargarizans. Next base: position 295,270 of record NW_025334072.1, on the reverse strand, counting down.
GAGAAAGTGTCGGGACATGACCATGACTGGGAACGGTTCAGGCAAGAACTGCAGCAGTCCAAGAAAGGACATGAGGCCTTTAGGCAGATTAGATTGGGCAAGAGGATGGTTTGGGTGATAAACCAAGCGCTGTTGTCCTGGGTCTGGCAGAACAAAGGGAAGGTACGTGTCACCGAGGTTCCTGGCCTCGGTGAAATAAGAACCGGTAAATTTATATGTCAGCGGCAGCTAGTGCTCGCTGACACTGGGTTACTTAGTGTGGCTGTAAAGCCAAGCTGGGCCGGTTCTTATTGGGAGCAGCCAAAGAGCAGGGTGGGTGGCTGTTCCCCACGTCCAGGCCTGGATGCCCTCTCGCCAGCCTCCCGTGGTTATGCAGGTGTTCACCCTCACAGGCTTGAACAAAGGGGGGGGATATGTGAGACAGTGACAGGTCTCACGCAGGTTGGAGGTAAGGAAGGGGTGGATAGTGCGGTCCACACCCCTGTTCCACCTCAGGTGAGAGAAGCTGGAGGTAATCAGCCTGGCATAAGGCACCTCCCAGAGTGTCAGAAAAGGGGGAGTGTGTTGCCTGTGGACAGAGGCCTGGAGGCTCTGTGTGGTCCAAGCCAGGAGGGCTGACAGACCACGATTCCCCAAGAGACACTGGACTGGAGGCAGTGGGCGTACTGCGCTCTGTACAGCCAGGAGGCTGTGGGATATTGGCTCAGAAAGCCGCACGTGTTCACAGGGTGTGAACAGGGACTTAGGTGAGTCAGGGATCCATTTGTTTAGTTAGAGCCTGGACGGGCGAGTGTTTATTATTTTGTTGTTGCTGGTGTTGCACAATAAATGCACTGTTTGGACATTATATCCGTGTCTGGTGAAGTAACCTGTGAGAATGACCCCCTAAGAAGAGCTAATCCCCTACAATGCGGAGATTAACAATTACAGACATAGACCACTGCATACAGACATTAACCTCTTCATTGCCCTAGGCCACCAGGGATACAGGCCCTAACCTCATCACTGTCCTAAATTACTTGGGATGTAGACAATGACCGTCACTGCACTAGACCTGGATACTATGCGGCCCTGGCCTGCTTTATATTATAGCACTGTTGTTTGATGTGGTTCTCTATTGGGAGCAGTGCCCTCAAAAGCCACATAGGCTTAGAGAAAACATTTCCAGCAATGCAGTGTGGCCCGTGGCTGGCCGGTGTGATTCTTTTCATGGGGGGCCCATGCTAACCTTTAAAGCCAAAGGCTTTAAGTGTTTTGTTTTTAGGCCAATTGCAGCTCTTCCAGACTAGGCCCCACATATGGCCTTTCAGCAAACCGTCTCTTGATGTCCAACCGCTCCCTTTCATCGCCTCCTATCTATCCTTCCTTTAAGCATTATGGCACTGCATTCCAACGTCGCAATGCACACACTTCTAATAGTGCCAAGCTCTTCCTGTGCCTTCACCAATGGCGGTCCTTCCTCCTGCCACTAAGCAGGGCAGACCACCAGTTTGAGCAACTCAGGACACCAAACCATGGCACTCCACCACATCAACGTGGCACAACATACAGGCATACGTTATATCTAAAACACATATACAAAAGCAGTCACTTAAAGTGAAAAATACCCCCCAGAGACCAGACAAAAGACCCCCAAAGATGAAGCCGTGCTCCCCGTGGCATGTTTTGATTGACCCTCGGTGAGCTCACAGAGCATTGTCTAGCTCCACTTCTTAGAGGGAGATTCTCATTCACTGAGACATCTTGAAAATGGTGAGGAACTAAAACCCAAAGTCCCACAGCAATTATGGGATGTTTTTTTAATGGAAAGCTCCTTTAAGGCGATTACATTCTAAGAAATAAGGTCTGTTTTACTGTTGTCTTAGCTTTTCGGACGGGAGGTGACAGACGGTGCGCTTTCTATGGTGGCTTTTGCTCATTAGTGATGTGTGTGATTTCTGCCGTCACCAAGTCCTTATTCAAAAGGACATCAATCACTGGTCGGCAGGGCACCTTTCACCCTCCATGTTGTCAGGCCTGCTTCTCTGCTGCTTGCAGTTTGTTAGCTGCGGCTTTGTTGCTTGCATTGCCATTCAATCTGCTAATTTAGGCAGAAGAATGCATTTATTCGCTAAGCCTCACTTGTCCACCTGTCTCTTCTGGATTCAGCCAGTCTCCGGACCCTCTGATGTTCAGCGACACACTTCTCATTAGTGCTTTAAGCCTTCAGTCATCTTTTACTGCGCTGCCTGCCGGAGCTGTCAGTCTGGAGCTCCCTTATTGTTTGTAATGCACACGGGCAATGGAAGCTCTGCCAGAGCCAGCAAATGAAGGGGTTGTCAAGCCGCTAAGTGCTGAGTAGTCAATCTGAGGGGAACGACAAGTCAGGACTGGCCATATATTGAAAAATGCTTTTCGTGGTTCCTTCTCTTTGCCTCTTTAGTATACCGTCATACAGTGTTCAAATAACCATACTGTACAACGGCTAATTATACGTTCCATTCATTATGGTGCCCAAATAATGGTTCCAAATGTTGACCTTACTAGTAATCCTATACACTATGCGATGGATACCAATAGTGCTCGGCAGACCCTACTGACTTGGGATCTGTCGGGCTCTGTCGAGTTGCGAGCTGCACTATTATTTTCATCGAATATGATGGAACCACTGACCCAGATGCCTAATACTATGAACCATAATGGTCATGTGCCTTGGGTGCCAAACTTTTTGTGGCACATCCTTCAGTAGCAAGGGCGTAATCACCATATCGGCAGACCATGCAACTGCTATGAGGCCCAGGGCAAGAGGGGGCCCAGTTGGGATCATCCCCTCTTCTACTGAGGGTGAAAACTTGGTCAGGACTCTACCTTCTAAAGGAACAACTTTTAGCAAATGAGACAGTGGGGGGGGGGGGCTTGGTTTGGTCTTTGCTATGGGGCCCTTACTTCTCTATGTATGCCGCTGTTCAGTAGACAAGGCAGCAGTGATGTATTTATGTGCATTGTGGTGTTTACTTGTAGAAGTGATCTCATCCTTCCTATACCATAGTAAAGACGGGAAGAAAGTATGCCAGGTGGCAGGCACAGAGTGCCATAGTGCTTTCTAGAATACGCCCCGACCATGGTCACTCATGTTTGGTCATGGTCTCAAGATAATACTCATTGGTGACCCTAGTGCCAGCCTTTTAGTAATGGCCGGCCTCATAGTAGTCAGGATAATTAGGCATACGTAGATACTGCAGTAACCCAGGGGCCCTGGTATAGATTTTCCATGTAACTTCCTATCAGGAACGTACCTAGCCACGATACTGCAGTGCCGTCCCCTCTGCTCAGCAGCCATTGCTCTGATCCATGTGGTGGTGCTGGCAGAGATCAGGAGCTTTGCATGCGCCAGTAGCATTGCCATTCACAGAAGGCTGCCATGCCATGCTGATTTTTCTAGCAGAGAGAGGGGAGGCCGAGCCAATCAGAAGTCTGGGTGGGGAATTGAAATCAGGTAATAATCAGGTAGTCATTACCTGTGATCGTGTATATGCTCTGGCTCCTTGCATTGTGCTACTCTCAACTCCTGCATTAAAACTCCTGTTGAACTGACTTTGGCTTGTTTCTGGATTAACCCTTAGTCAGCTGATCTGGCTTGTATTGATTCTTGGCTTGTCTCTATATTAAGCCATTGTCTGCTGATTTGGCTGTATCTGTCCCTCATGGTTTTGACCCTGCTTGCCAACTACTCTTTTGTACCTCTCCGGTTATTCTGGTAGGCCTCTACTAGCAAACTCATGCCTGTTTTCTGATATCTTACTCCACAGATTTAACCTGGTCCCTTGCAGCCAAGTCCACCTGGCCTTTCAGTTGGCTCTGGTGAAGAAGCTAGGGGTATCCTTAGTTCCTACTAACCAGAGTGGCTAAAGAAGACAGGTAGCAGTTTTGGGGTTTGCTGGCTGTGGTTCTGGACAATGACCATAGTTTCTTTATACTTTTTGTGCCATGCCCGGCAGGTCCCACTTTATATTGCAGCAGCAATGCGTGCCGTAACTACCTTTAAAAACATGCTCTAAAAAAATTGGTGTCAGTCAGGAGGTGCTACAAGGAAGAAGACAGTGACCAGCATGCCGTGTCTGATGCTCCAAATATTTTACACCACAAATGCCCCATATTAATAAGTTTGTGCACCCAACACTATGGATAAATATCTCCCATTATCCAAATATCTTGTAATTTAATGGATAACAATCTACCCAAGGCTTCTAACCGTGGAATCTTTCACCTGTAGTCATGTCATGACAGGTGTCAGAGGACAGTAAGGACAAGGGTGATGGGTTTTTGGTTTGCTCACACAATCCAAAAAAAGGTGCTCATTAGGTACAGAAGACACATTGCAGGACAGCATAGAATGTAATTATGACACCGCCGCCCCTGCCGCCCCTCCACTCCCACACAATACAAATTATATCTGACATGTAATTTGGGCCTCAAGGTGCCATATACCAAAAACCCTCACTGCGATGATGACGATAAATAATCCAAGCCGTCTCCCTGACAGATAGATCTCCCTAGTTAATTTCAAGGCTCGCAAGTATTCGCAGGCAGCAGCGTAAGAGAAATACACGGACGCCGCACACTGAGATTTAAACGTGGCACGAGCATAAACTGTTATTGGTTACGTGGAGCTATTCTAATCTGGAGGTCAATGGGATGAGCTTGGAGTTAGACTCACCAAATACATCACCGGGTGCGTGACAGCCGAGCTCCATCCCTTCACAAACTCATAGGAGAAAGACATAGGAAAAGTGGAGGTGGAATGTAAACCTCTTGTATTTTCGTTCTGCTCTAAAGGACCTGTCCGGCATTACACAGATTTTAATACTGATGGGCTATCCTCAAGATAGGCTATCAATATATGGTCGGTGGGGTCCGATGCCCTGCACCCCCACTGATCAGCTGTCCCTGATTAGTTCTGGCACCGTAAATAGGCTCTGAAGCTGCACAGCTCTGTCCATGGTGTAGTGGACAAAGCTGGTTACCATGCACTTTAATAGAAACAGTGCTGCAGTTACCAGTTCTGTCCACTAAACAATGGGTGGCGCTGTGCAGTTCTGTCTGATTGGCAGGAGTGAAAGGTGTTGATATTGATGGCTCATCTAAATGGAAGGAAGAAGCAAATGGACGCTCACTGCACAAGTAAAGGAAGAAGGGCTAGGGAAGGTAAGAAGGGAAGGGAGGTAAGGAAGGAAGGAAGGGAAGGAGGGCTAGAGAAGGTAAGAAGGAAAGGGAGGGAAGGAAGGAAAGGAAGGGAAGGAAGGTTAGGAAAGGTGGGAAGGAAGGAAGGGAGGGAAGGAAGGGTAGAGAAGGAAGGGAATGAGGTCTAGGAAAGGTAAGAAGGGAAGGGAGGGAAGGAAGAAAGGGAAGGAGGGCTAGGGAAGGTAAGAAGGCAAGGGAGGGAAGAAAGGAAAAGAAGGGAAGGAAGGTTAGGAAAGGTGGGAGGGAAGGAAGGGAGGGAGGGAAGGAAGGGTAGAGAAGGAAGGTAAGGAGGGCTAGGGAGGGGAGGGAAGGAAGGGAAGGAAGGTAGGAAAAGAAGGAAGGGAAGGAAGGTTAGGGAAGGTTGGGAGACAGGAAAGGAAGAAAGAGAAAGGAAGGAAGGAAGGTTAGGAAAGGTGGGAAGGAAGAAAGGGAGGGAAGGAAGGGTAGAGAAGGAAGGGAAGGAGGGCTAGGGAAGGGAGGGAAGGAATGAAGGAAGGAAGGGAAGGGAAGAAAGGTTAGGGAAGGTAGGAAAGGAAGAAAGGAAGGAAGGGAAGGCAAGGAAGGTTAGGGAAGGTGGGAGGGAGGAAAGAAAGGAAGGGAAGGAAGGAAGGGAAGAGAGAGAAGGAAGGAAGATAGATTCAAGGCCTGTAAGTGTAAATCAAGAATGCAAAAAGTAGGAGCGAAGAGAAGACTGAAATCACCCATCATTGGAATTTTGCAGAAGACAGGCAGCTTTCAAAACGTTCAGATGGTACAGGATCGTTGTGGTGCAGCTTTCATGAGCCAGGACTAAACCCTAAAGTAAGAAGAAATATATAGAACTGCTTCACCGTGTAGACTGGAGCTATAGGCAGAGAACAGTAAGGGACTCTCATGACCACATGTAACATTTGTAGGATTTTCTTAGAGGGGAACTTTTTCAAAAACATCACAGTCCATTATGTTTCTGATCTGGGGAGTGATGAATTATGGAAATTTCCCCTTGTTTTCCTATATTTATGCTGCAATCATTTAAATCTTTATTGACTGAACATATCACATGGAGAAAACCATTTCTGAGTTGTCAGGAGTTAAACGCTGTACAAGACATTAGGGTGGGGGGGGGGGGATTTCATTCCAGCGCACTTCTCCCAGATTAACCTGAGATTATCAGTACGAAAGCTGCAGCGTTCAAACATACATTTGTGAAAGGTCGTCATAAAATCGAACACGTAACATCAGGTTTCTTTCCTTCCATGTTGAGGACTGTTTGTTTTCTTCTGAGCTGAAGAGTCCTGATAAAAAAGAGAGAAGGTTAAGGTAACGCCGCTCACATTGTAGTCTTCTAATTTATGGTTAGAAAGTAACATTTTTAATTAACTTTTTGCAGTTTTCACAATAGGACAACACTTTTTTTTTTTTACTTTTCAGCTTGTGCTATGTACTCTGGGGGCAGGGTCAGCAGTCCTCTCATTATCATCACTGCGTAGAATTGCATCTGTGTTATGAAGCTGGAGGCAGGATGACACCCTTGACAGTAGATGATGGGAACAGCTCCTCCTCCTCCCTCCACAGCAACCGGGTCACAGAGCATGCCCACTACTTACCGTCCAAAGTTCTAAGAGTATTTTTGAGGGTTCTTACGCCTAAGGACCGGCTGTAGAGCTGTTCTATACGTTTTCAGGTAGCTTTAACTATATTGATGTGTCAGACTGTAGGACTACAGGATCCTTTAGAAGGCAACATAATATATTTTAACGACAACAGGATCATAAGTTTTAGCTGCCTGACAACTCTCTCTGAAGGAGATCAGTGTCTGATGTAGTAGATAATCTATTGGGTCATTCCACTAGAAACCAATGAGCCCCATGATCTAAGGGGCCAGTATAAGGGACATTGATTCTGTATGTGGATGGGCTCTAGGACTCTATCACTGCGATAAGTGACCTTGTAAATAATTCTCTGCAATACGATATACATCATGATTATACTCCAGGAACATTCAGAGCTTCATTCCGAATTCTGCTGATTTCCAGCTGTCCCTCAGGCTATCTCGTCTTACAGGTTTCCATGTCTGTACAGAGCATTATCTCCTCTAATAATGAAGCAATTTGTCACCTGTTTTTTATTAACAAATTTGATTCCGTTTTAACCCCTTGAGCACTGGGTGATTTTCCCTTTTTCGCGTTTCACTCCCTGCCTTCCCTTTTCCGTTCACATAGGGCTTGTTTTTTGTGGGACAAGTTGTAATTTCTAATGGCTCCATTTAGTATTGCTACGAAAAAAAATCAAAATAGGGTGGAATTAGGGGGGAAAAAACGGAATTCCGCAACAGTTTTGTGGGTTTTGTTTTTACGGAGTTCCCTATGAGATAAAACTGTGTGCACTTCATTCCCTGGGTCAGTATGATTACAGCGATACCACATTTATAGGCCTCATGCACACGACCGTTGTTGTGATCCGTTTCCGTTTTTGTTTCCCTGTGTCTTCCTTTATTTTTGGAGGACCACCAGACATAGGCCTCATGCACACGACCGTTGTTTGATTCTGTGTCCGTTGCACCGTTTTTCGTGATTTTCTGCGGACCCATTGATTTTCAATGGGTCCGTTGAAAACTTGGCTAATGCACCGTTTGCCATCCGCGTCCGTGATCCGTGGTTCCAGTCCGTCCCAAAAATATAACCTGTCCTATTATTTTCACGGAAAACGGTTCGCGGACCCATTTAAGTCAATGGGACCACTGAAAAACATGGAGGCAACAAGATTGTCATCTGCGTCTGCGCGTCCGTTTTTTTCCTATCATTTGCATGGCAAACCTGTCTTAGACCTTTTTTTTACATTCCCTTAGGTCTGGTGGTCCTCTAAAAATAAAGGAAGACACACGGAAACAAAAACAGAAACGGATCACGGAACAACGTAACCCCATTTTGCGGAACGGAACACAACAACGGTCGTGTGCATGAGGCCATAAAGGAATGTAAAAAAAAGTCTAAGACAGGTTTGCCATGCAAATGATAGGAAAAAACGGACGCGCGGACCCGGATGACAATCTTGTGTGCCTCCGCGTTTTTTAGCGCCCCCATTGACTTGAATTGGGCCGCAAACCGTTTTCCGCGAAAATAATAGGACAGGTTATATTTTTTTGATGGACTGGAACCACGGATCACGGACGCGAATGGCAAACGGTGCATTAGCCGAGTTGAAAATTAATGGGTCCGCAGAAAATCATGAAAAACGGCACAACGGACATGGAATAAAACAACGTTCGTGTGCATGAGGCCATATTGTATGTTTCTTGCATTTGTAAACTGAAAAAAATAAAATAAAAACCTTAGAAAATATGTTTTTTTTTTGCATTGCTCTGTTTTGTGCCTTTGCAGCTGTGAATGAGCAGATGTACTTTGCATGCACCTTGCTATTGATGGATGACTGTAGTATTATCCTGTTCCTTTATGACCCCAGCAATGTGGTACTGAAGGAACGACAACCGGCTGCTTTTAATGCGCTGAATTAGAGCACATAAAACATCACCAGTCAGTAAAATGTAATCCTTTCAGTCTTTTGTGCCTCTTATCTATCCGTAAGGGCAATTGCTGACGGCTTTGTGGTTTTGGCGCTGGATAAGCAGATTGTGCTGTTTATCATATCAGCAGAGAATAATGGAGGAGGTGCCATCTAGAGGCTTCAAATGCAAATTACATCTCAGAGGTTGATGGGTTTTTCTCATTAAAGCAATGTGGTTTCTGCATAATCTGGGCTGATTACATAGAAGAAATGTTCCAGTTTTCGCTTAATGGAGCAAAAAGCACAGAAAATGACAAAACAATGGCTTTTATTTGTCCCTAATAGTAGTCTTGAATGAGTCCAACATGATGCCATCTAGTGGCTAAACATGGAAAGGGCTTTTATGATTCTCAGCAATGCACTTGACTGAAACACAACACCACGCCATCTGGTGGCCAGCAATACCGGTGACTAAACACAACACCACACTATCTGGTAGCCAGCAAAACAGATGATTGAACACAACACCATGCCATCTGGTGGCCAGCAATACTGGTGACTAAACATAACACCACGCCATCTGGTGGCCAGCAATACCGGTGACTAAACACAACACCACACCATCTGGTGGTCAGCAATACAGATGATTGAACACAACACCATGCCATCTGGTGGCCAGCAATACCGGTGACTAAACACAACACCATGCCATCTGGTGGCCAGCAATGCACTTAACTGAAACATAACACCATCTGGTGGCCAGCAATGCACTTGACTGAAACCCAACACCAAACCATCTGGTGGCCAGCAATACAGATGAATGAACACAACACCATGCAATCTGGTGTCCAGCAATACCGGTGGCTAAACACAACACCATGCCATCTGGTGGCCAGCAATACAGATGAATGAACACAACACCATGCAATCTGGTGGCCAGCAATACCAGTGACTAAACACAACACCATGCCATCTGGTGGCAAGGGGCGTAACTACAATAGCGGCAGACCATGCGACTGCTATGGGGCCCAGGGCAAGAGGGGGCCCAGTCTTAGTTGGGATCATCTCATCTTCTACTGGAGGTGAAAACTTGGTCAGGACTCTACCCTCTAAAGAAACAACTTTTAGAAAATAAGGCAGTGGAAAAAATGGCCCAATGGTCATTGAAAAGGGTTTAGGCGAAAACCCTTCTGTCCTGTGTGGGGGACCTAGTTTGATCCTTGCTATGGGGCTTTTACTTCTCTATGTACGCCACTGCTGGTGGCCAGCAATACCGATGACTAAACACAACACCACGCCATCTGGTGGCCAGCAATATCGGAAACTAAACACAAAACCACACCATCTGGTGGTCAGCAATGCACTTGACTGAAACCCAACACCAAACCATCTTGTGGCCAGCAATACCGGTGACTAAAAACAACACTACACCATCTGGTGGCCAGCAATACAGATGAATGAACACAACACCATGCCATCTGGTGGTCAGCAATACCGGTGGCTAAACACAACACCATGCCATCTGGTGGCAGCAATACCGGTAACTAAACACAACACCATGCCATCTGGTGGCCAGCAATACTGGTGACTAAACACAACACCCTGCCATCTGGTGGCCAGCAATGCACTTGACTGAAACCCAACACCACACCATCTGGTGGCCAGCAATACAGATGAATGAACACAACACCATGCCATCTGGTGGCCAGCAATACTGGTGACTAAACACAACACCATGCCATCTGGTGGCCAGGGGCGTAACTACCATAGTGGCAGACCATGCGACTGCTATGGGGCTGTCACGGCTGTAAGTGAGCAACACACAGTGAATAGCGACTGACCGGACCCAAACTAGGGAGGATAAAGGGTGACCCCTGTCAGACCCTAAAAGCTCTCCCTAAGCTGCTATGCACAAGTCCGGATCCATATGGTGGATCGAGACATGCCCGCGTACCTTAGGCTGATGACCACTGAAACCCCTACAATAGTGGAAGGGGCACGGCCACCGGTGCCCTGCTCAGTATATAGACGGAACCTGGGTCAGCAAAGAAACAGAAACACACAATGTCTGAACACTTAACTGAAGGAGCTGCGGCTGCAGTGAAAACAGATCCGAAGTCAGCAGACAATATCCAGAGTACTTGCTTCAGCAGAACACAGATCCAGTGAAAAGATATCACACAGGTGAAGTTACTCCAGCGAGAGATACAGCTCAAATGAAAAGTATAATCCGCACCTCTACAAAGGAGGAGGGGTGATTTAAAGGCAGCGAAATCAAACACAGGAGAGACAGCTGGGAAGAAGGAAACAAAAAGTAAAGTACTCATCACAGGGGCGGAGAAACAGGGCAGAGGGAACTCCTCCAAGCTCTAGTAGTGACTAGTGATGAGCGGGAGGTGCCATATTCGATTTCGCGATATTTCGCGAATATTCGAATGAATATTCGTGTTATATTCGTCGAAATCGAATATTCGTAATTATTCCAATTATCGCGAATAATATGCGATTTTTTTTTCTCGCATATTGCGATTATTTATCTTAATAGTAAAAGGCAACGTCCCTATGCTAATTGACTATGGCTAGGCTAATATGTGTATTTTACGAAATTTCGTGATATTGCTCTAACTTCGTCTCTTAGAATATTACGAATATTCTAAAAGACGAAGTTAGAGCAATATTACGAAATTTCGTAAAATACACATATAGATTGTAATTTAGCTAATATAGTGCTATAATCCCTTTTTTTTCCTCAATTTTTTTTTGCCTCTTCTGAACTTAAGTTTTGTAAAATATGTACACTATTAAAAAATATTACTATAGCAGTATATTAGCTTAAATACAATCTATGTGTATTTTACGAAATTTCGTAATATTGCTCTAACTTCGTCTTTTAGAATATTCGTAATATTCTAAAAGACGAAGTTAGAGCAATATTAAGAACATTTGCAAAAGCCGAAATTGCGATGCGAGTAATATAGCACGAAATAATCGCATGAAGATTTTTAACTTAGCACAGCTATATTCCATATTAGGCTAGAATATGGAATATAGCAGTGCTAAATTGAAATCTTCATGCGATTATTTCGTGTTATATTACTCGCATCGCAATTTCGACTATTGCGAAATTTCGTAAAATACACATATAGATTAGATTGTAATTTAGCTAATATGGAATATAGCAGTAAGTTGAAACCGCCACTGACTGGAGCAGCCAGGAAGCCAGGAATCCAAAGGACAGGTAAGAACAACTTTAGGGAAGTGGGAAAGAAAAAAATATAATAATTAAAAAAAAAAAAAAAAAAAGAATATTCGTTTTCGCAAATATATAGAACGATATTATAAATATTCGCGAAATCTCGAAATTGCGATATTCGAGAAAAAAATTCGCAATTCGAATATTCGCGCTCAACACTAGTAGTGACATCATCACAGGGGTGGAGAAACAGAGCTGTGAGAACGTCTCAAAGCTCTGGTAGTGACAGTACCCCCCCTCTACGGGTGGACTCCGGACACCCAGGACCCACCTTCTCAGGATGAGCCCTATGAAATGCCCTGATGAGGCGAGTGGCTTTAATGTCCGACACCGGAACCCACATCCTCTCCTCAGGACCATAACCCTTCCAATGAACGAGGTACTGAAGAGAACCGCGAACAATGCGAGAGTCCACAATTCTGGAAACCTCAAACTCCAGATTGCCATCAACCAAAATCGGAGGAGGAGGCAAAGAGGAGGGTACCGTGGGCTGGACATATGGTTTTAAAAGAGCCCTGTGAAATACATTATGTATCTTCCAAACTCGTGGAAGATCAAGACGGAAGGCAACAGGATTGACGACTGACAAGATTTTATAAGGCCCAATAAACTTGGGACCCAATTTCCAGGAGGGAACCTTCAGTTTAATATTTCTTGTAGACAACCACACCAGATCACACACATTCAGGTCCGGACCAGGCACACGTCTCTTATCAGCCACACGCTTATATTTCTCACTCATCTTTCTAAGATTACTCTGAATCTTTTGCCAAATGGTAGACAAAGACAAGGAAAATCTCTCCTCCTCAGGCAAACCAGAGGGAGCCCCTCCCGAGAATGTCCCAAACTGCGGATGGAACCCATATGCACCAAAGAATGGTGACTTATCAGAAGATTCCTGACGACGGTTGTTCAGAGCAAACTCAGCAAGAGGGAGAAATGAACACCAATCCTCCTGGTTCTCTGCCACAAAACAGCATAAATATGTCTCCAGATTCTGATTTGAGGCGCTCAGTCTGACCATTCGACTGCGGGTGAAAAGCAGAAGAGAAGGACAGCCAAACCCCCAGGCGAGAACAGAAAGCCTTCCAGAATCTGGACACAAACTGCGTGCCTCTATCGGAAACAATATCCAAGGGAATGCCATGCAATTTAACAATATGGTCGACAAAAGCTTGCGCCAACGTTTTAGCACTGGGTAAACCAGGGAAGGGTACGAAATGAGCCATCTTGCTAAAACGGTCCACCACCACCAGGATCACCGACTTCCCTGAGGAACGAGGAAGATCCGTGATAAAGTCCATGGAGAGGTGTGTCCAAGGACGGGAAGGTATGGGTAACGGGAGAAGGGGACCTGAAGGCCGTGAACGAGGGACCTTAGCGCGAGCGCACGTCTCACAAGCAGCCACAAAACCCTCCACCGACTTACGAAGAGCCGGCCACCAAAATCTCCGAGCAATGAGATCTACCGTGGCTCTACTCCCGGGATGACCAGCAAGAACAGTATCATGATCCTCCTTGAAGAGTTTGTGACGTAACTCAGGAGGCACAAACAACTTCCCAGGAGGACAACGGGCAGGTACCTCAGTCTGGGCAGCCTGGACCTCGGCCTCCAAATCAGAATACAGAGCAGAAACAACCACCCCCTCCGCCAAAATGGGACCCGGGTCCTCGGAGTTTCCTCCTCCCGGAAAACAGCGAGAGAGCATCAGCCTTCACGTTTTTGATCCCAGGGCGGAATGTAACGACAAAATTGAATCTGGAGAAGAACTGAGACCATCTGGCCTGTCTCGGATTCATACGCCTGGCCGACTCCAAGTACGCCAGATTCTTATGGTCGGTGAAAACGGTGATAGGGTGCCTGGCCCCCTCCAACCAATGGCGCCATTCCTCGAAAGCCAACTTGATGGCCAACAACTCTCTATCTCCCACATCATAGTTTCTCTCTGCCGGGGAGAGTTTTTTAGAGAAAAAGGCACAGGGTCGCCACTTGGCAGGAGAAGGGCCCTGGGACAAAACCGCACCTACACCCACCTCGGAAGCATCCACCTCAACAATAAAAGGTAAGGAAACATCGGGATGCACCAAGACGGGAGCAGACGCAAAACTCTCTTTAATCTTAGAAAAAGCTGCAAGCGCCTCCTCCGACCAAGAGGAAAAATCCGCCCCCTTTTTTGTCATGTCAGTGAGGGGTTTGACAACAGAGGAATAATTCAAAATGAACTTTCTGTAATAGTTCGCAAAACCCAGAAAGCGCATCAATGCCTTCTGATTCTCAGGAAGCTCCCACTCCAGGACAGCACGGACCTTCTCCGGATCCATGCGAAAACCAGAAGCAGAGAGGAGAAAATCCAGAAATTGAATCTCCGATACCATAAAAACACATTTCTCCAGCTTGGCATACAATTTATTCTCCCGCAGAATCCGCAGAACCTGAAAAAGATGATCCTGATGGGTCTGAACATCAGGGGAAAAAATCAAAATATCATCAAGTTACACCAATACAAATTTCCCCATTAAATGGTAGAAAATACTGTTAACAAAAAGCTGAAAGACGGCCGGAGCATTCATCAGGCCGAAAGGCATAACGAGATTCTCGAAATGCCCGTTAGGGGTATTAAAGGCCGTTTTCCATTCATTCCCCTCTCTGACCCTGACCAGGTTGTACGCGCCTCTCAAATCCAATTTGGAAAAAACCTTGGCCCCAACAATTTGGTTGCAGAGGTCCGGGATCAGAGGACGGGGATAGGGATCGTGAATCGTGATACGGTTCAGCTCCTTAAAATCTAGGCAAGGTCTCAGAGAGCCATCTTTCTTTTTAACAAAAAAAAAAACAGCGGCAACAGGAGATTTTGAGGGACGAATATGCCCCTTCTCGAGACTATCGGAGATATAGGTTCGCATTGCGAGTCTTTCCGGTTGTGAGAGATTGTAGAGGCGTGCTTTTAGCAGCTTGGCGCCGGGAATGAGGTTAATGGGACAGTCAAACTCCCGGTGAGGAGGTAGCTCCTGAACACCGCTCTCGGAAAACACGTCCGAGAAATCAGAGAGAAATGATGGCACCGTTTTAGTAGACACCTCTGCCAAAATCGCTGAGACAATTCTCTCTACAAAACTCACTCCACTCATTTATTTGCCTTCCTTGCCAATCAATAGTGGGGTTATGTCTAGTGAGCCAGGGTAGCCCCAAAACTAGAGGAGAAGGCAATCCGTTAAGGACAAAACAAGATATATCCTCCACATGAGTGTCACCTACCGCTAACCGGATATTGTGAACAATGCCCTTCAGGGATCTCTGTGAGAGTGGAGCAGAGTCAATAGCAAAAACAGGTATATCCTTTTCTAATGTGCAAACCTGAAAACCATGCATGGCTACAAACTGAGTATCAATAAGATTGACGGCCGCTCAACTATCGACATAAATTTCACAAGAAATTACTTTGCTCCCTAGCGCTACCCTGGCAGAAAGGAGAAAACGGGAACTGCAGGTCAGAGGAAAAGCATCAATTCCTACATCAACTTTGCCCAAAGTAGCAGATGAAGCAGAATTTGATGATTTACCTATTGAGGTTTTTCTCTTATTATAACTCTTAGTACAGTTCAAGAATTTCCTAGACGGACAAACATTTGCCAAATGACCTATGCCCCCACAACAAAAACACACCATTCTCTGAGGACTAAATTCTCTTTTATCAGGGGCAAGTCGACCTAGCTGCATGGGCTCCTCCACAGAGGGAACCGAGAGAGGGTGAGGCCCCTGCACAGTGAATGAGTCCCCACCACTGCCCCTAGACTGAAAATGACTGGACAGAGAGGTCTCGTTTCTTTCTCTTAGACGCCTGTCAAGGCGTACCGCCAATGACATGGCAGACTCTAAGGACGTTGGTCTCTCATGGAAAGCAAACGCATCTTTCAATCTCTCTGAGAGACCATGAGAGAACTGACTCCGGAGTGCAGCATCATTCCAACCTGAATCAGCTGCCCATCTCCGAAATTCAGAACAATAAAGCTCCGCAGACAGTTTGTTCTGGCATAAAGAACGTAAGTTAGATTCGGCCAGAGCAACACGATCCGGGTCATCATATATCTGCCCCAGGGCCACAAAAAATCTTTCCACGGATCGAAGGGAGGGATCCCCCGATGGCAACGAAAAAGCCCAAGTCTGAGCATTACCCCTGAGCAGGGAGATGACAATCCTCACCCTCTGTTCCTCATTACCAGAGGAATAGGGACACAAGCAAAAATGGAGTTTGCATGCCTCTCTGAAACGAACAAAATTCTCACTGCCCCCGGAGAACGTTTCCGGAAGTGAGACCTTTGGCTCGGAACAGACTCCATGGACCGGAGCAGAGCCCAATGCTTGAAGCTGAGTCATAGATTGACGGAGATCCGCTACCTCCAAAGAAAGACCCTGCATGCGGTCAACCAGGTCAGAAAGCGGATCCATGTAAAAAAAGGACGGTTTGGCGGATTATAATGTCACGGCTGTAAGTGAGCAACACATAGTGAATAGCGACTGACCGGACCCAAACTAGGGAGGATAAATGGTGACCCCTGTCAGACCCTAAAAGCTCTCCCTAAGCTGCTATGCACATGTCCGGATCCATATGGTGGATCGAGACATGCCCGCGTACCTTAGGCTGATGACCACTGAAACCCCTACTATAGTGGAAGGGGCACGGCCACCGGTGCCCTGCTCAGTATATGGACGGAACCGGGGTCGCCTCGGATCCAGTCAGCAAAGAAACAGAAACACACAATGTCTGAACACTTAACTGAAGGAGTTGAGGCTGCAGTGAAAACAGATCCGAAGTCAGCAGACAAAATCCGGAGTACTTGCTTCAGCAGAACACAGATCCAGTGAAAAGATATCACACAGGTGAAGTTACTCCAGCGAGAGATACAGCTCAAATGAAAAGTATAATCCGCACCTCTACAAAGGAGGAGGGGTGATTTAAAGGCAGCGAAATCAAACACAGGAGAGACAGCTGGGGGGAAGGAAACTAAAAGTAAAGACCTCATCACAGGGGCGGAGAAACAGGGCAGAGGGAACTCCTCCAAGCTCTAGTAGTGACATCATCACAGGGGTGGAGAAACAGAGCTGTGAGAACGTCTTAAAGCTCTGGTAGTGACAGGGGCCCAGGGCAAGAGGGGGCCCAGTCTTAGTTGGGATCATCTCCTCTTCTACTGGAGGTGAAAACTTGGTCAGGACTCTAACCTCTAAAGAAACAACTTTTAGCAAATGAGGCAGTGGAAAAATGGCCCAATGGTCATTGAAAAGGGTTTATGCGGAAACCCTTCTGTCCTGTGTGGTGGACCTAGTTTGATCCTTGCTATGGGGCTCTTACTTCTCTATGTACGCCACTGCTGGTGGCCAACAATACCAATGACTAAACAAAACACCATGCCATCTAGTGGCCAGCAATATCGGAGACTAAACACAACACCACACCATTTGGTGGCCAGCAATGCACTTGACTGAAACACAACACAACGCCATCTGGTGGCCAGCAATGCATTTGACTGAAACCCAACACCAAACCATCTGGTGGCCAACAATACAGTTGACTGAGCACAACACCACGCCATCTGGTGGTCAGCAATGCACTTGACTGAAACCCAACACCAAGCCACCTGGTGGCCAGCAATACAGGTAACTGAACACAACACCATGCCATCTGGTGGCTAGCAATATCGGAGACTAAAACATAACACCACGCCATCTGGTGTCCACCAATGCACTCGACTGAAACCCAACACCAAGCCATCTGGTGGCCAACAATACAGTTGACTGAGCACAACACCACACCATCTGGTGGCCAGCAATGCACTTGACTGAAACCCAACACCAAGCTATCTGGTGGTCAGCAATACTGGTGACTAAACACAACACCATGCCATCTGGTGGCCAGCAATACCAGTGTCTAAACACAACACCATGCCATCTGGTGGCCAGGGGCATAACTACAATAGTGGCAGACCATGGCACTGCTATGGGGCCCAGGGCAAGAGGTGGCCTAGTCTTAGTTGGGATCATCTCTCTTCTACTGGAGGTGAAAACTTGGTCAGGACTCTACCCTCTAAAGAAACAACAAAGGGCGGAAACACTTCTGTCCTGTGTGGGGGACCTAGTTTGAGCCTTGCTATGGGGCTCTTACTTCTCTGTTTACGCCATTGTTGGTGGCCAGCAATACTGATGACTAAACACAACACAACCCCATCTGGTGGCCAGCAATGCACTTAACTGAAACCCAACACCAAACCATCTGGTGGCCAACAATACAGTTAACTGAGCACAACACCATGCCATCTGGTGGCCAGCAATGCACTTGACTGAATCCCAACACCAAGCCATCTGGTGGCCAACAATACAGTTGACTGAGCACAACACCACGCCATCTGGTGGCCAGCAATGCACATGACTGAAACCCAACACTAAGCCATCTGGTGGCCAACAATAGAGTTAACTGAGCACAACACCATGTCATCTGGTGGTCAGCAATATTGGTGACTGAACACAACACCATGCCATCTGGGGGCCAGCAATACAGTTGACATATGGCCTAGGAAGAGGCTGCGGTGCTTACAGAGCGCCCAATCTCTTGTAACAGCTGATCGGTAGGGATGCAGGGTCTGAGACCCCTGCTGATCTGATATTGATGGCCTATCCTAAGGATAGTTATCAATATTAATTAATGGATAACTCCTTTAAGGGTGATAAATAATTTAGTCTACATGAATATAAATATGTTTTTTCAAATGTATATCCTGAATTTTCAGGATCATAAAGTAGTTTGAACTTGGCAGGTGGAGCTATGCTACTCATAGGTGGAGTCATAATATTTGTGGGTGGACTTTGTAATTCAAGGGTGGAGCTATGGCATTTTAAGTGGATTTTATTGGCCCAGGTCTCAAGTGTGAGCCAAACCTTCCAGATTGCTCTTCCGATTGCACATGTATTCTCAATGCATCTGTAGTATTTATCTGTTTTTCTGTCTTTTTATGAAACAGATTTTCAGAATTTCAATGTTGACCTGTAGATTTATGACTATATTGCTGAGAAACGACTGAGAGATGTACAGAATATTTGCAGAGTTGCTATGACAATGCCATAACAAGTTCCAAAGCGAAGATCTGAGCAATTGTTTAATCAAGTCTGAAATGTTTAATATGTAGAGAATTATCTGACAAGAGGCCTCAGCATAGCATGATGCCTCGGTCTAGGGCTCCACAGATGAGGGGTTGCAGATGGTGGACTGGAAGGTCCTACCATGAAGCATGTAAAATAATGCCATCGTTCCCCCCAACATTCAATGGTCCCACATTGGTTCCTTAGCTCCATGTCCTTATCAAGTAGTACCTCCTCATAAAGGCATTGGGTGGCTCCTTACTCAACCTTCTGCCCTCCATCATTGGGGCTGTCTCTTTTTGGAAATGTACACAAAAAAAATAAACCAATAAGATGAAACAATCAACGTATTGATCAATAAGAACTGATTATTTCTGCCACTCGCCACCTACATCGTTCATTAACAAGAACCATATGCCAACATATGAACCATCTGAACACTTCTTAGAAGATGACCGGACGACTGAGGGGTCAGCTGCCACCCCATGATATAGGATCTTTACTTTCTCATCAAACGTTCAGAACTTGTTCAAATTTTTAGTTTTCACTTTTTGTTATATTTCGATATGAGTTTTCACTATATCAGGAGTGCTACTCAGAGAGTAATGTAGACATGTGCCCAGGACAATGGAATGGATCACTCTGTAAATACATAATATTTCTGAGCTGCACTCACAGTTCTGCAGGATTCAAATCATTCTCCCAGCATTCATTCTTGTTCAGTGTCTGCACAGAGATTACTCTGGGGAATTTTGATTGCGGCAAATTCAAACATTCAGTGGTTAAAAAAACAAATTATGCTGACCTCATTCACTTGATCTCAGATAGGCCATCCGCTCCCGTCTTCATTGAAGAAAACCAGCCAAAGGACCTGCGGCAAGTGTGATGACCTCACCACATGATCACGTTGGGCGTGCACAGTGACGTCATCAGGGCACCCAGCATGATCACGTGGTGACGTCCTCATGCTCTCCGCAGGTCCTTTGGCGGGTTTTCTTCAATCAAGATGAGAGGGGACGACCTGTCCGAGATCAAGTGGATGAGGTCAGAATAATTATTTTTTACTTTCAGACACCATTTTAGGAAAAATTGAGCAGAAGGAAATTTGGCTTGGAGGCGAATCAAATTTCTCCTGACATTCACTTCAAAGTCCACTTCGGACACTTTGATTCGCTCAATGCTATTGCTCAGCAAAGGGTTAATGGAGCCGGTACGCCCCACCTGTACACTCTCAGTACTTCTTTCCTGCCAGGGATGGATTTGTGGCTCACTGAGTGCAAACACTGACAGCCTGAAAAATGCCATTGACTTTGAAACAGGAGAGCGCAATGTAAATGTCAATACTCTCTGCTCGTGACCTTGGTCACTTTGTCTTGTTAGGCTCCCGGCGCAAAACTCATAGGTTATAAGGATGTCAGTGAGGTCCCCTTACGGTAAATTTCCCGATACAAGGTCGCTCACTGCTCCTTATATTGGATTTTTTGTTTCCTGGAGAAGCGTTGCATGATGTATGGTCATTAACTCCAGATAGCCTGGAGTCACTGCAATCAAAGGACTTACATTTATTTACGCCATAGGCCTGGTGAAGACTGATTTCTATCACGCATGCATGTGACAGGGCGGCACTGCGCCATTCCTGTGCATTCTCTTTTCCCATGACTCCAAGTTCAGTTGTCAGCTTAGTGGATGTCCCACTAAAAATATTCTACATTTTTTAAACCAGCACCTGGATCTGAATACTTTTGTAATCGAATGGAATACTATAGCCACTGAGATATTAAATAAAATGTATCTGTATAGCACCCCCTGCTGTTTGTAAATGTCCTTATTTTTCTGTCCATCTTTCTGAGGTGGTCGCACATGCTAAGTACCATCCTTCAACTGTCACCAGCCATATCTACTGTTAGAAGCTATGACAGTTACGGGGAGGGAACTGCAGCAGAAAGGACATGTCCCCTGAGCTGTGAAAGGAAGAGTGTGTAGTGAAGTCTGCACAGTTGTGGGCATTTTCCCTGTTTTCCCTATGCAAATTATAAACTTCTTACTTTATTTCACTTGAAAGGGTTAACTTATACTGTTTAATACTGTGTAACTGCATTTTATATGCATGTTGTGATATATATCCTATTTATTTGCACTGTATTTACATGACTCTGTGGAAAGGGTTAATGAATACTGAGAGACTTTTGGGACTTTGAATAAGAAGCTGGATTTTCACAGCTGCCATAGGGTTTAAAGAAGAGCATGTTTTGGAGGGGAAAAAGGCAGACTTGTTTACCACCAAAACCAGACAGACCTACCTTTTGAATGTCTGGTTTAGCTCTCTTGTTAGGTCTGGAAATTTGTTTTTGTCTGGAGAAACTGCTGTGTCGTTGCCATTGAGTATTATTGAAGCTCTAATGTAAGTCTATGGAAGACGGGAGTTGTAACATTGTAATTGTTTGTGCTGAGCTTCTCCTCTCCACCCCTCCCACTAGAAGGTTCTAGTCCAGCTAGAAATGGTATATAAGAAGAGCAGTCAGAGTAGTGTTCCGCAGTTAGGGACCAGTGCTTGGAGGTGGAGACTCTGCCAGAAGAAGATGCTGATATGGGGATGCTGAGCCACAGACCATTGGTCACCAGTAGAGATGAGCGAATTTTTCAAAAATTCTATTCGGCCAGTTCGCAGAATTTTTTCAAAAAATTTCGTTTGATCCGATTTATTTGCACCGAATCGCGTAAAAAAAGGCTATTTCCTGGCTGCAGAGAGCCTTTATAGTGGTGTTTAACACTGTGCCTTGCAGTAACACGCATAGGGAGTCTGCTGTGGTAGTGAAATAATACTGTTGTCAGTATGACATGCAGATGACAGGCGTCGCTCTTAGAATCACTGCACACTTCACTTATTAGGGCAGTCACGGAGCCAAAACTGACCAAATAACTCCAGTGTGAACTCAGCCTTACAGGTCAATGTTAGCGCCAAGAAGAAGCGCACTCCTTTTACACCCTCGTCAGCCAATTCCACATAGATGTCTACAGAACCTGTTCTATTAAATGCTTATACAAGTAGAGCCCCCGACAGAGTGGAGAGGGTGTCAGCAGTAAGTTTGTGTTGACGTCACAGATTATTTTGCCCTTCCTCTGATCCGTCAGAGCAATAACCCCCAAAAAAGAGATCCTGTCTGTGGAGCATCCGCCTTCACTTGGTCAGCATTTGGTCAGTAATTCATCAGTATTGATAAAGCCCAAAAAAACAGGAGTGGATCCAAAACAGAGATGACACGTGAATGGAATATTTGCATGTCTTCTGTGTTTTGTACCCACTCCTGCTTTTGGCTACCAAATCACAAGCCAATTCTGATGGGACCATACAGGCCTTACAGCTGATACACAGACCGGGTCCGTTGTGTGTCCCATTTTTCCTTCCTTCTGACAGATCAGGAGAAGGGTCAAATAAATGATGAAGTCATGCACGCCGAAAGGCAAAATAGTGGCCAAGTCATAAAGTGGGGAAGGTGGGAACAGAGTGGCTCTATGACATACTGGTGAGGTGGAAGCAGCATGAGGAGACCACAGAGTGGCCCAATGACAGAGTCTGAAGGTGGCGGCAGCATAAGGAGGAGGCCACAGAGTGGCACAAAGACAGTGTGGAGGTGGCGGCAGCATCAGGAGGCCACAGAGTGGCACAATGACAGAGTGTGGAGGTGGCGGCAACAGCATCAGGAGGAGGAGGCCAGAAAGTGGCACAATGACACTGTGGAGGTGGCATTGCGGCTGTGTACAATGTGACGTTTCGGCCACACATTGGCCTTCATCAGACTACAGCAAAAGAAAAAAAGAAAATAAATAGTGTAATCAAATATTACATACAGATATTTTAAATATACCATGGCAAATGAAGAAAATGAGAAAATGAAAAAAAGAAAAAAAAGGGAAAAAAGAAAAGACAAAAAAACTAAGAAGCATGATACATAATGACAGACGGTGACTGAATTACAATACAATATAATGATAATGTTTTGATATGATTATGCTCCTGCAATGTTGCTGATATTCACGGATTATTCATGTGCGTTATGGACTTCTTTTCATCTGGACAGTATCTCCCTTAACATGATTCCAGCGGAGGTATCTCCACTATGGGACCCGATCGAAATGCCTGGATCTAGGATTTATGTCTGGTTATTGATTGACACGTGGATGTGATAACAGAACCTCCTGGATCCCATTCATTATGTATCATGCTTCTCTGTTTTTTAGTCTTTTATTTTTTCCCTTTTTTCAATTTTTTTCTTGTTTTCATTTTCTCATTTTCTTTATTTGCCATGGTATATTTAAAATATCTGTAAGTAATATTTGATTACACTATTTATTTAGTTTTTTTCTTTTGCTGTAGTCTGATAAAGGCCAATGTGTGGCCGAAACGTCACATTGTACACAGCCGCAATACCAATTAAAAAATCATTTTCTTGCAATTCAATTGCTGGAGTTTCCATATTTATTATAAGACGGGGTGGGAACCCAACTTCCAGCGGCAAACGGATGGCAGAGTGCCACAAGGTTTTGCTTATATATCAATCCTCCCAGTGTGGAGGTGGCAACAGCAGCATCAGGAGACCACAGAGTGGCAATCTGACATAGTGTGGAGGTGGCAGCAGTATCAGGAGACCACAGAGTGGCAAGGTGACATAGTGTAGAGTTGGCAGCAGCATCCGGAGACCACAGATTGACCTGGTGACAGAGTGGGGAAGTGGCAGCAGCATTAGGAGACCACAGAGTGGCAAGGTGACATAGTGTGGAGGTGGCAGCAGCATCCGGAGACCACAGATTGACCTGGTGACAGAGTGGGGAAGTGGCAGCAGCATCAGGAGACCATAGAGTGGCAAGGTGACATAGTGTGGAGATGACAGCAGAATCATGAGACCACAGAGTGGCAAGGTGACATATTGTGGAGGTGACAGCAGCATTAGAAGACCACAGAGTGACCCAGTGACAGAGTGGGGAGGTGGCAGCAGCATCAGGAGACCACAGACTGACCCGGTGAGTGGGGAGGTTGGTGGCAATACGATTACCAGCTGAAGATGGTGGGTGAAAGAAGGAGCACTTGGAATCAGATGTGTGGCATCAAGCAGGTGGCAGCATCAGAATAGTAGCTGAGGTAGGTAGCCAGAAGATACCGATCTCTTTTGTCAAAGTGTTGGTGTGGCACCATAGATTATCTAGTCTGATGCATCAGGCATTGGTGGGTGGAAATTCTGGTTGATCCACGCCTGATTCATCTTGACAAAGGTCAGTCTCACCACATTTCGGGTGGACAGGCGAGTTCTTTCTGGGGTAACTATGGCTCCCGTCGCACTAAACACCCGCTCTGATGCCACACTACTGGCCTGGCAGGACTTATTTTTCAGGGCAAACTCTGCTAGTTGTGGCCACAAATCCAGTTTGGTTGCCCAGTAGTACAGCTGATCTTCAATGTGCTGTGGCTGGGTACTGTCCAAGTATGCCACCTGCTGGTTCAGGTCCTGCTCCAGGTCTAGCTGCTGCTGCTGGTGAGTAGTTTCTTTACTAGGCTGGTGAAGAAAGCTGCTCATCAGAAACTCTAGACTCAAGTTGCTGCTGATTGAACTGGAACTGCTCCTAACCCCCCACCCTGCCACAGCAGCTATGGCAGATCAACGGGAGGGCAGAGGGCCCCCCGGTCAGATCTGCGAGAGAGCGGACAATGGCGCAGATAGGCAGCAGCCAACTCACTACATAGGATGTCTCTATAGTAGTTTAGTTTGTCCTCCCTTTCAGCTGGAGCTAAAAAGGCCCCCATTTTGGACCGGTAATGAGGGTCCAAGAAGGTGGAAAGCCTGAAGTCATCCCTCTGCCGAATGGTGACAATTCGGCTGTCACTACTCAAGCAAGTGAGCATGCATTGGGCCATTTGTGCAAGTGACTCGGAGGGACTGCCTGCCTCCATCTCCACTGCATACTGCCATGGTGTGTCTGGGTCCTCTGCCTCATCTTCCTCATTGACCTGTAGCTCCTCTGGCTGCTCCTGCTCCTCCTCTCCTGTCCCCTGTGTAGAAAATACACCAATTTCACTACACATTGCTTGTGCTCTAATGTCCTCCTCCAGTTCATGCCCCACAGGGCTCATGTGGCCGTGAGATCTAGGCGCCACGTCTCCAGTCCCCTGACCAGCCAGATTTACCAGCATCTGTTCCAGGACATGAAGCAGTGGAATGACGTTGTTAATCTTGTAGTCCTGGCGACTGACAAATAACGTGGCGTCCTCAAAGGGCCGGCGCAAACGGCAGGTGTCACGCATGAGCTGACACTGGCTGACATCGAAGTTACACAGAGGAGTATTCCTGTCCGCTTGGATCATCAAAAAAATAGTTTATGGCCTTTCTCTGTTCGTATAGTCGGCCCAACATATGGAGGGTGGAATTCCAACGGGTGGAAATGTCGCATATCAGCCTATGTTGGGGTATGCTGTTCTGCAGCTCAAGGAGGGTGTGCTTTTGCAATGACCTGAAACACACTGCTTAATACTGTAATTGTGTTTCATGAAAATCTGCTTGTGCCTGAGTTCCCATAATGTTGCATAGGGAGGGGGAGGTTCTAACAAACCTCCCAGTGCTGACTCCGCCCTTCTCTCTGGACAGGAGAAGAAGGAGGAGGAAAGTGTGATGACTGAGGAAAAGCTGCGCCTAAGCAGCCATTTTGGAGAGTTATCTAAACTCCAGAGTTAGTTCCATGTACCAGCCCATAGATGGGAAAGATTATAGAAGATCCAGGCAACCCAATGAGGGTGTGAGAATATTGGCAAAGGAAGGTAAATGTGGTTTGTCAGGCTCTAGTCTATGTTGCATTTGGTGGAGAGATTGTAAGCTACCAGCTGCCCACCATAACCAAAGACAGAAAAGCCACCTGTCAGGTGATAGTATTCCTAGAGAGGATACAGAAGTAAATCGAGATTTACAGAGGCTCCACTGTCAACAATTAACGGATAGGTGCTCTCTCCAGATGGCAGCACCTACTGCCAAAGTAGTTGATAAACAAGTGGATATGTGAGGTGGAGGGCACTCAAATGTCTAGGTACACATGTGGATGGGGCATATCTCCGTCATTGCGATCAGCTGACTAAAGACATCACCTATTGCGTCCGGCTCTATTATATGACTTTAGCAGTCTCTGTTGGTAGAGAATCTTTAACTACTGAACCATAAGGGGATCAAAATACTGTAGAATAAGGACCGTCATATAATAGAGCCGGCCGCAATAGGTGATGTCTTTAGTCAGCTGATCGCAGTGACGAAGATACGCCCCGAGTCATGTGGGACGACATCCTCTGTACTACGTGGGACGCAACCAGAAACGCTGGAAGTAGGAGATGCCGCAACGGAGAGAGACACCGAGCAAGCAGCAGGACACGTGCGCACCAACGTTCCCCAGGACCAGACCATCGTCAGTATACACCGCCGATAGCCACTACTTGGGATACATCACAAACTGGGTAAGACTGTTCCAGCCTCCATATACAGCTGACTGTATTCATTTGGACACAGCAAGGGAATTCAATACCATCTGATATAATCTGATTTTTTTGACTATTTTATTGGACATCCGGATACCCACGTCATTTCCAGTTGTGCATATAGCACCACATATTGTGCACGGTGACGTATATTTTATAGATATACTAGACAGACTGATCACCTGTACTAGCATCTATTATCATATACCACAATATCGCATTTTATTCCATATGAGAACATTGCGTATTGTGGTGCATTTTATTAGAATACCCTGACGCCACCTATCTGGAACCACCCGCATATACCCCTTGTGGTATTCATATCTATATTTTTATCTCTAATAAATAATTTATATTATCATCATATACAACTTATTCATCCACATGTGTACCTAGACATTTGGGTGCCCTCCACCTCACATATCCACTTGTTTAGGATACAGAAGTATATGACTATACAGTACAGCAGAGATAGTACATCCCTCCAGCCTGGAGAAACAAGGGATTGATTGTTTTAGAGGAAAACTACTTATTTTGCAACTCTTGGGAACTAACCTGAACCATTGTAGAAGCCGCCTTGCTGTAAATGACTTTTGCGCACAATGATGACCTTTGGATCAGCTTCAGTAAAGTACTGGGAATTTGTTAAGACAACTGGTCTCCTTATTGTGCCAACTTATCACCTCTTTGCACCTTACGGTGCTGGCGTCACGAACACCAGGGACCCTGCCTCCATGGCACCTTAAACCCACACCACCAAGGGCACCTCAATCACCATCTGGTGGTAGTCCCTGGACAACAGAGTGTGCTGTCCTTCCATTCACTGCACACCGGCCCAGGGAGCGCTACTAACCGTGATTCAAACTGCTACTACCCCCATCGACCCACCATAACTCACACATATTGCCCCTGCGGCCCGGTCGATGTACTTTGCAGTGTACGAGTCGCTGAAGTGCATGCAAAGTTTCCTGGCCATTTTTAGGATGTCTTGCAGATGGGTAGAAGACTTCAGGAACCGCTTGACAACCAGATTGAACACGTGTGCCATTCAGGGCGCATGGCTCAGCCCTTCCTTGATGCCGCGCCGTCACCATGTTCTTCCTTGTCGGTCACCATGGTTCCGATTTTGAGTTGTCACGGAGAAAGCCAGGATTCGATTTCTTGATGAAGGACAAGGAGCAGTTTCTCCCCTGTGTGACTCCGTTCACCCAGGCAAACAAGGTGCAGAACAGCATGACACCGCCGTGCCCTGCGCATGTGCTATGCTGGAGGGGCACTGTGAATTGTCCCTGCAGTGGAGGCTGAGGACACGGTGGAGGATGAGGAGGCAGAGGCGGACAATGTCGCAGGACCAACGGCGTGACGCCTTATTTTTTTAAGGTGTTGAGCTGAGGGGTTAGGTCATGTGATATTTTTATAGAGCTGTTTGTTACGGACGCAGCGATACCTAATATGTATACTTTTTTTTATTTCACTTTAACACAATAATAGCATTTTTGAAACAAAAAAATTATAGTTTTAGTGTCTCCATGTTATCAGAGCTATAGCTATTATTTTTTTTGAGCGATTATCTTATATAGGGGCTCATTTTTTGTGGGATGAGGTGACGGTTTAAATGGTACCATGTTGTGGGACATACGCCTTTATGATCACTTTGTGTTGCACTTTTAGTGATGTAAGGTGACAAAAATAGCTTTTTTTGACAACGTTTTTATTTTTATGGTGTTTATCGGACTGGGTGAATCATGTAATATATTTATAGAGCCAGTTGCTATGGACGCGGTGATACCTAATATGTGTGTTTTTTTCTATTTTTTATTATGAAATCAGGGGAAAGGGGCGTTTTTTTATTTTTTTACTTGAAACTTTATTTTTTTTTATTAAAAACACTTTCCTTAGCTTTTTTTTTAACTTTATTTCTGTCCCACCCTGGGATTTCAACTTTTGGGGGTCTGATCCTCTCTGCAATGCATTACTATACATCTGTATTGCAATGCATTGCCTGTTAGTGTATTACAGAGTTGAAGTAATGGGGCTGGACAGGTTGCCTAGGAGACAAGCCTGGGGCTGGACAGGTTGCCTAGGAGACAAGCCTGGGGCTGGACAGGTTGCCTAGGAGACGAGCCTGGGGCTGGACAGGTTGCCTAGCAGACGGGCCTAGGGCTGGACAGGTTGCCTAGGAGACGAGCCTGGGGCTGGACAGGTTGCCTAGGAGACGAGCCTGGGGCTGGACAGGTTGCCTAGCAGACGGGCCTAGGGCTGGACAGGTTGCCTAGGAGACGAGACGAGCCTGGGGCTGGACAGGTTGCCTAGCAGACGGGCCTAGGGCTAGACAGGTTGCCTAGGAGACGAGCCTGGGGCTGGACAGGTTGCCTAGGAGACGAGCCTGGGGCTGGATCTCCTCGCCCCGTAGAAGGCAGGTCCCAATGCCATTCAAAGCATTGGGCATCGGGCTGCCTTGTCACCCATCGGGTCCCTGCCACAGCAGTGCGGGGACCCGATGGGCTCCCTCACCTGCCGCATGCACCTTCTATGCCTCGGTCAACGCTGACCGCAGCATAGAAGGGGTTAATCCTCCGGCATTGGCTTTTACAGCGATTGCCGGCGGATACAGCAGGGGCCCGGCTATCAGGGACTGCCTCTGCAGTGATCAGGCACGCACTGCTCCGGTGCCCGCCTGATCAACATGCCACAATAGTACGTCAAAATGCCATGACGTACAATTGCATCATATGTCGGGAAGGGGTTAACATACAGACAAAAAAAGGTATGGTTTTGATCAGTGTGATGAGCCCTAACAGCCAGTATGTTCTGGTGACAGAACCGCTTCTATAGGAACCTTCACTTTTCACTTTCAGCGGATAAAATCCATCATGGTCATGTGATCAGCATGGTGGGGCAAAAAAACGGTTAAATGAATTTTTAGTTCAGACTGCTTTAAGGGGGTCGTCCCTTGAAGCTGACCCTGCCCTTCTGGTTAGGCCATAGGAATACCAGACAGGTGGATCACCCTTAAGTGCCCTCTGAATGGCGGCCATGGCTAGTGATCAGCCAGTAGCTGAGCTTAGACCAGTGGGGGACCCGGGAATGGCCGAGTGGCGGGAGTTTGGGGGGGGGTATGACTTTTTTTTTTTTTTTTTACAGCATTCTGGGCCTTATTACCACAAATATCGGCTGGACGACCCTTTTAAACATTTACTGCCAGGTTCCCCAACAGGTCACATCTGGTCGGTGAGTGATGCAAACTGCTATCAGACTATTTTTGAGAACTTAAAAAGAATGATTGTCTGAAGCCGACAACCTGAAAATTTCCCTCTAAATAAACCCATCTACGAAAAAAATATATAAAAAATAATAGCAGCAACCTCGTCTGTAATCTAATGTTAGATCCATCCTTGTATTAGGCCTCTTGCACTCGAACGTATTTCCGTTCCGTTTTATTTGCAGACCGTATGCTGAACCATTCACTGCGTGTGCAATCCGTTTCCGTATGTCCGTATTTCTGTTCTGCTCAAAAATAGAACAAGTCCTATTATTGTCTGCATTACGGACAAGGATAGCACTGCTCTATGAAGGGCCAGCTGTTCCGTTCTGCAAAATACGGAATGCACATGGACGTCATCGGTATTTTTTGCAGATCAGTTTTTTGTGGACCACAAAATACATACGGTATTATTATTGTGTTACATTGTTACCTTTTTATGTTTTGGTTTTTTTGGGTAAATGATCACAGACTGCGGCGTTTAATATCCGTCCGCCTCACGCACAACCATCAGGGAGTCATTGGCTCTTCACGATGACTATAAAGAGATTCATTCTGCCCCCCACCCATGACTAATTTTGCCGTGTCCGCTCTGTTCTCGTATTTAATACATTACCACAAATCGTTATTCTTCATTGTTTTTCTCATTTATTTTAATGATGACTAATATTTACCAGAGTTCATTAAATTCAATGATTTTCTCCATCCTCGTAGCATTTTGGCACAGGAGATATCTCGATAATAAATCATAAGAGGGTTTTGAAATAAAAAATGTTTTGGACAGATCGATGTCTCGTTTCTGCGCTCATCCTACTGGAATTAACCTTTTTTTTCCTTTACTTTTCACTTCAGTAAAAATGTACTTAAAGGGCACTTGTTAGCAGGATCAACCCTATTAAACCACACGTACCACCTGGTAGGGTTGACTCTTCTGATTAAAATGATACCTGTTTCGTGAAAATCAGTTGTGGCATTCCTGAAAAAAAATGACTTTTATTCTTTATGCAAATGCCGGCTTCAGTGCCCAAAGGGGCGTGGCCAGCACTGGAAAGCTGAAGAGCTGAGGTGCTCCGCCCCCAGTGGAATGAAGTCCTCCTTTGCATAAAGAATTGAACTTTTTTTCTCAGGAATTGCACAACCGATTTTTACAAGACAGGTATCATTTTAATCAGCTGGATCAACCCTACCAGGCAGTATGCCTGATTTAGGGCTCATTCACACAACTGTGGTTTTGTTCCACATCTGTGCCGCATTTTTTGTGGCTCGGGTGCGGACCCATTCACTTCACTGGGGCCACAAAAGATGTGGACAAGAATAGGCATTTCTATAATGGGCCTCCTGTTCCATTCCGCAAATTGCGGAAGGCACACGGGCGGCATTCGTGTTTCGCGGATCCGCAATTTGCGGACCGCAAAACATGGCACGGTCGAGTGAACAAGGATTACTAGGATTGGTTCTGATGACACATGCTCAGTCAAGGCTAGCTCTCCTGTCAGTGCTTGCTGGGAGTTGTAGCTTCACAACATTTGGAGAACCTTTGTTGGACACCACAAGTCTATACCATGACCAGGTCTTGGTCCAGAATCGTCTGTCTGGTGGCAACTTTACTGGAGGAACCACCAGAAGATTGAGCTACCAAGGTGTAGATACAACTCAAGGTCAAAGTCGGGGTCAAACATCTGTCCTGTAGGTCAACAGAAAAAAACAAGACGTCATAACCAAGGAGAAGGAAAAAAATAGAGCTATGAACGGAGCAAAGAATTAGTATAATGAATGCAATTGGTCTTTCTCAAGAGGATGGTGTGAGAATATCCAGGAAAATGTCCGAGGTCATTCTCACTTTGCTTCCTTAGTCAAAGCAATAGAAAACTGGTCTAGTACTCTGGTCTTTTGTTGGCAGATGTACACAATAAAAATAAATAAATTCTCTTTGGACTGATCGACCTTTCATTTGGCCCCCAGGTCCTCCGCAGGCTCAACTCCTGTGTTCATTAGGAACTTCAGGCTTTGGGAGCAAAGTTATAAAGTGGCCAATCTATGGAAAACAAGAGATGGCGCCTCCACAGGACTATGCATACATCATGATTAGGGATGAGCGAACCCGAACTGTATAGTTCGGGTTCGTACCGAATTTTGGGGTGTCCGTGACACGGACCCGAACTGAGCATTTTCGTAAAAGTCCGGGTTCGGGTTCGGTGTTCGGCGCTTTCTTGGCGCTTTTTGAAAGGCTGCAAAGCAGTCAATCAACAAGCGTCATACTACTTGCCCCAAGAGGCCATCACAGCCATGCCTACTATTGGCATGGCTGTGATTGGCCAGAGCACCATGTGACCCAGCCTCTATTTAAGCTGGAGTCACGTAGCGCCGAACTTCACTCTGCTCTGATCAGCATAGGGAGAGGTTGCAGCTGCGACGTTAGGGCGAGATTAGGCAGGGATTTACTCAGCAAAAACACTTAATGAAGTGATCGATCTACAGCTGTGGATCATTGAACTGCTGCTATTCAATTGCTCACTGTTTTTAGGCTGCCCAGAGTGTTTTTCAGTCACTTTTTTCTGGGGTGATCGGCGGCCGTTTTGTGTCTTGTGGTGCGCCAGCACAAGCTGCCACCAAGTACATTTAACCCTCAATAGTGTGGTTATTTTTTGGCTATATCCTACATCAGGGGCTTGGCTGTGCTTGCTATTTTATTGAGGGGTGAAATACAATTGCCAAAATAGCAGTACCCTAAATCTGGTGTTTCAGCTGTGGCCAGCCAATTGTAATACTGTCTGCTGTCTGGCAAAGGATATATTTTTGTTCTGGGTTGAAATACAATTCCCAACTTAGCAATTCCCTAAATCAGTGGTTTCTGCTGTATCAGGCCAAGTTTAAATCGATCCATAAAAGGGTATATTAGATTGAAGGTGCTGATAGGGTCATTCTGAATAACTTCACACGCTACCGTGCATTTCCAAGTCTAATTCTGTCCGTAAACCTAAACCTGTCACCCAGCGCCTAAATAATAGGCCTCAAATTTATAGTCAGCTAAATCTGTGGTTACTGCTGTGCCTGTATTAGTGTAATACGGTACCTAAATAGATGCCAGATAGTGTTCGGTGTCTGTAAAAAAAGGCCTGAATTTGAATACAATACATTGGGCCAAATAATATATTTGTTATTGTGGTGAACGGTAACAATGAGGAAAACATCTAGTAAAGGACGCGGACATGGTCGTGGTGGTGTTAGTGGACCCTCTGGTGCTGGGAGAGGACGTGGCCGTTCTGCCACATCCACACGTCCTAGTGTACCAACTACCTCAGGTCCCAGTAGCCGCCAGAATTTACAGCGATATTTGGTGGGGCCCAATGCCGTTCTAAGGATGGTAAGGCCTGAGCAGGTACAGGCATTAGTCAATTGGGTGGCCGACAGTGGATCCAGCACGTTCACATTATCTCCCACCCAGTCTTCTGCAGAAAGCGCACAGATGGCGCCTGAAAACCAAGCCCATCAGTCTGTCACATCACCCCCATGCATACCAGGGAAACTGTCTCAGCCTCAAGTTATGCAGCAGTCTCTTATGCTGTTTGAAGACTCCGCTGGCAGGGTTTCCCAAGGGCATCCACGTAGCCCTTCCCCAGCGGTGAAAGATATAGAATGCACTGACGCACAACCACTTATGTTTCCTGATGATGAGGACATGGGAATACCACCTCAGCATGTCTCTGATGATGACGAAACACAGGTGCCAACTGCTGCGTCTTTCTGCAGTGTGCAGGCTGAACAGGAGGTCAGGGAGGAAGACTGGGTGGAAGACGATGCAGGGGACGATGAGGTCCTAGACCCCACATGGAATGAAGGTCGTGCCACTGACTTTCACAGTTCGGAGGAAGAGGCAGTGGTGAGACCGAGCCAACAGCATAGCAAAAGAGGGAGCAGTGGGCAAAAGCAGAACACCCGCCGCCAAGAGACTCCACCTGCTACTGACCGCCGCCATCTGAGACCGAGCACCCCAAAGGCAGCTTCAAGGAGTTCCCTGGCATGGCACTTCTTCAAACAATGTGCTGACGACAAGACCCGAGTGGTTTGCACGCTGTGCCATCAGAGCCTTAAGCGAGGCATTAACGTTCTGAACCTGAGCACAACCTGCATGACCAGGCACCTGCATGCAAAGCATGAACTGCAGTGGAGTAAACACCTTAAAACCAAGGAAGTCACTCAGGCTCCCCCTGCTACCTCTTCTGCTGCTGCCGCCTCGGCCTATTCTGCTGCTGCCGCCTCGGCCTCTTCCTCCGCCTCTGGAGGAACGTTGGCACCTGCCGCCCAGCAAACAGGGGATGTACCACCAACACCACCACCACCACCTCCGTCACCAAGCGTCTCAACCATGTCACACGCCAGCGTTCAGCTCTCCATCTCACAAACATTTGATAGAAAGCGTAAATTCCCACCTAGCCACCCTCGATCCCTGGCCCTGAATGCCAGCATTTCTAAACTACTGGCCTATGAAATGCTGTCATTTAGGCTGGTGGACACAGACAGCTTCAAACAGCTCATGTCGCTTGCTGTCCCACAGTATGTTGTTCCCAGCCGGCACTACTTCTCCAAGAGAGCCGTGCCTTCCCTGCACAACCAAGTATCCGATAAAATCAAGTGTGCACTGCGCAACGCCATCTGTAGCAAGGTCCACCTAACCACAGATACGTGGACCAGTAAGCACGGCCAGGGACGCTATATCTCCCTAACTGCACACTGGGTAAATGTAGTGGCAGCTGGGCCCCAGGCGGAGAGCTGTTTGGCGCACGTCCTTCCGCCGCCAAGGATCGCAGGGCAACATTCTTTGCCTCCTGTTGCCTCCTCCTCCTACTCGGCTTCCTCCTCCTCTTCTTCCACCTGCTCATCCAGTCAGCAACACCTTCACCACCAACTTCAGCACAGCCCGGGGTAAACGTCAGCAGGCCATTCTGAAACTCATATGTTTGGGGGACAGGCCCCACACCGCACAGGAGTTGTGGCAGGGTATAGAACAACAGACCGACGAGTGGTTGCTGCCGGTGAGCCTCAAGCCCGGCCTGGTGGTGTGTGATAATGGGCGAAATCTCGTTGCAGCTCTGGGACTAGCCGGTTTGACGCACATCCCTTGCCTGGCGCATGTGCTGAATTTGGTGGTGCAGAAGTTCATTCACAACTACCCCGACATGTCAGAGCTGCTGCATAAAGTGCGGGCCGTCTGTTCGCGCTTCCGGCGTTCACATCCTGCTGCTGCTCGCCTGTCTGCGCTACAGCGTAACTTCGGCCTTCCCGCTCACCGCCTCATATGTGACGTGCCCACCAGGTGGAACTCCACCTTGCACATGCTGGACAGACTGTGCGAGCAGCAGCAGGCCATAGTGGAGTTTCAGCTGCAGCACGCACGGGTCAGTCGCACTACAGAACAGCACCACTTCACCACCAATGACTGGGCCTCCATGCGAGACCTGTGTGCCCTGTTGCGCTGTTTCGAGTACTCCACCAACATGGCCAGTGGCGATGACGCCGTTATCAGCGTTACAATACCACTTCTATGTCTCCTTGAGAAAACACTTAGGGCGATGATGGAAGAGGAGGTGGCCCAGGAGGAGGAGGAGGAAGAGGGGTCATTTTTAGCACTTTCAGGCCAGTCTCTTCGAAGTGACTCAGAGGGAGGTTTTTTGCAACAGCAGAGGCCAGGTACAAATGTGGCCAGCCAGGGCCCACTACTGGAGGACGAGGATGAGGAGGAGGTGGAGGAGGATGAGGATGAAGCATGGTCACAGCGGGGTGGCACCCAACGCAGCTCGGGTCCATCACTGGTGCGTGGCTGGGGGGAAAGGCAGGACGATGACGATACGCCTCCCACAGAGGACAGCTTGTCCTTACCCCTGGGCAGCCTGGCACACATGAGCGACTACATGCTGCAGTGCCTGCGCAACGACAGCAGAGTTGCCCACATTTTAACGTGTGCGGACTACTGGGTTGCCACCCTGCTGGATCCACGGTACAAAGACAATGTGCCCACCTTACTTCCTGCACTGGAGCGTGATAGGAAGATGCGCGAGTACAAGCGCACGTTGGTAGACGCGCTACTGAGAGCATTCCCAAATGTCACAGGGGAACAAGTGGAAGCCCAAGGCCAAGGCAGAGGAGGAGCAAGAGGTCGCCAAGGCAGCTGTGTCACGGCCAGCTCCTCTGAGGGCAGGGTTAGCATGGCAGAGATGTGGAAAAGTTTTGTCAACACGCCACAGCTAACTGCACCACCACCTGATACGCAACGTGTTAGCAGGAGGCAACATTTCACTAACATGGTGGAACAGTACGTGTGCACACCCCTCCACGTACTGACTGATGGTTCGGCCCCATTCAACTTCTGGGTCTCTAAATTGTCCACGTGGCCAGAGCTAGCCTTTTATGCCTTGGAGGTGCTGGCCTGCCCGGCGGCCAGCGTTTTGTCTGAACGTGTATTCAGCACGGCAGGGGGCGTCATTACAGACAAACGCAGCCGCCTGTCTACAGCCAATGTGGACAAGCTGACGTTCATAAAAATGAACCAGGCATGGATCCCACAGGACCTGTCCATCCCTTGTGCAGATTAGACATTAACTACCTCCCCTTAACCATATATTATTGGACTCCAGGGCACTTCCTCATTCAATCCTATTTTTATTTTCATTTTACCATTATATTGCGAGGCTACCCAAAGTTGAATGAACCTCTCCTCTGTCTGGGTGCCGGGGCCTAAAAATATCTGACAGTGGCCTGTTCCAGTGTTGGGTGACGTGAAGCCTGATTCTCTGCTATGACATGAAGCCTGAATCTCTGTTATGGGACCTCTCTCCTCTGTCCTCTGACATGAAGACTGATT
This sequence comes from Bufo gargarizans, assembly GCF_014858855.1. Lineage (NCBI taxonomy): Eukaryota > Metazoa > Chordata > Amphibia > Anura > Bufonidae > Bufo > Bufo gargarizans. Next base: position 258,557 of record NW_025334072.1, on the reverse strand, counting down.
CTCTGCTATGGGACCTCTCTCCTCTGTCTGGGTGCCGGGGTCTAAATATCTGACAGTGGCCTGTTCCAGTGGTGGGTTACATGAAGCCTGTGTCATGCCCCACTCTGACCATGTGCGGAGGTCAGCCAGGATAGCAGCACGAGTTTAGTGATTGCTTTGGAGCCGTGCTGGATCCGCCTCTCTCAGGTGCACTGGGTGGGGTCTTTAGGTTAAATAGCACACCAGCCAGTGCCCTGAGCGGATTATACTGTTCATTCTGTCTGGGAAGTTTGGATAGAAGGTTGGCTGTCTGTTCCTGCTCTCAGAGATAAGTATCATTGCTTGTTCGGTTGTTTGTGTCTTCTTGTCCATCCAGGTTCTGTGCGAGCAGACTGCTCCTATCTCCCCACTTCACCATCTTAGGGAGTCCAGGGTTTTTGTTAGCCCAGGCTGGAGGACACTAGTACACCTGGTCAGGGATAAGCTAGGAGGTGACCCTTCCCCTGTCTCTCGTACAGAGCCTGGTTGGTGTGTTGTCTTTGATACTGGGTGTACGTCCGCCGTGACATTCTGATTCTCTGCTATGGGACCTCTCTCCAATTGATATTGGTTAATTTTCATTTATTTTATTTTTATTTTAATTCATTTCCCTATCCACATTTGTTTGCAGGGGATTTACCTACATTTTGCTGCCTTTTGCAGCCCTCTATCCCTTTCCTGGATCAATGCATGGAAAGTGAAATTGCGACTTCTTCAGTTAGCACTCCTCACATTCAATCCTGGTGTTTTTAGGAGACCATCAAAGGGTTAATAAAATCCTACTTTGTCTCCTTCTGGATTCTGAGACCACATGGAGAGGCAAGCTTTTGAGATCTGTTCGCATTGTGCAGTGCTGCATGGTAGCTGCGGTGCTGTGCCTGTGGTCCGGCGGGGCCAGTGCCGAGAGGGCTTAGCCTGACTGCAGTCGTAGCTCGAAAGAGGCCACATTGATGTGACGAGATAGACAGACAGACAGACAGATAGATATCTAGATATTAGAAAGACAAGCAGACTGGCAGATATGAGATAGATAGATAGACAAATGATGAGGCAGCACTCCAAATTCTGTGAAAGGGTGTTGGACCCATTTATTTCCCCAATAGCAACGTTTCAGCCCAGCAATGATAGTTTCACAATGATGGTTTCACTGCCTTTCATAGTTCGATCACTTGTAGTCACCGTATCTTTCATCGCGATTATTTCTTAGACTTCTTTGATTCGGTTCAGAACATCTCCTTCCCAGGGGATCTACCTGGAGCCACATTCATCCAATTACAATTTTTGGAGAATTATATTTTTTTTCATCCGTGGTATTTTTCAGAAAACTATTGATTTGTAGAAGAAACGTTCTTAGTTAGCATTCAATTATTTATTTTTCAAATAAAATATTCTAGTTGATCTTGTAGAACATTGTCTTTGGCATATTTAGTTCCCACCAGATAGATATTTCCCATGTCTTCTTCCTTCCTCCTTCCTCAGTCCTCGGCCTTCTTCCTCAGTAGCCTCACACTCCCAGAGATGGACTACATGGTGGCCATATGGGTCTTCACCATCTTGAGGACCTTGACCACTTCCACCAGTAGTCTTTCCTGGTGGCTGTCCAGTGCTTCTATCCAGTCCATAACAGGTGGAGACCCTTTCTTCTATCATTTGAGCACTTATCTACCAGTCGTATCTGAAAACTATACTGAGCGTTATCTGGGAGTGTTATTCAAGCAGTAGCTCACATTATTATTAAAGTACATACTGGCAGTAATATTTCAGCACTACATTGATCACTTTCTTGCAGTATTACAGTACTTATATTGTTGTACATAGGAGCAGTATTATAGTAGTTATATTCTTGTACATAGGAGCAGTATTATAGTAGTTATATTCTTGTACATAGGAGCAGGATTATAGTAGTTATATTCTTGTACATAGGAGCAGTATTATAGTAGTTATATTCTTGTACATAGGAGCAGTATTATAGTAGTTATATTCTTGTACATAGGAGCAGTATTATAGTAGTTATATTCTTGTACATAGGAGCAGTATTATAGTAGTTATATTCTTGTACATAGGAGCAGTATTATAGTAGTTATATTCTTGTACATAGGAGCAGTATTACAGTAGTTATATTCTTGTACATAGGAGGCAGTATTATAGTAGGTATATTCTTGTACATAGGAGGCAGTATTATAGTAGGTATATTCTTGTACATAGGAGCAGTATTATAGTAGTTATATTCTTGTACATAGGAGCAGTATTATAGTAGTTATATTCTTGTACATAGGAGGCAGTATTATATAGTAGTTATATTCTTGTACATAGGAGCAGTATTATAGTAGTTATATTCTTGTACATAGGAGCAGTATTATAGTAGTTATATTCTTGTACATAGGAGCAGTATTATAGTAGTTATATTCTTGTACATAGGAGCAGTATTATAGTAGTTATATTCTTGTACATAGGAGCAGTATTATAGTAGTTATATTCTTGTACATAGGAGCAGTATTGTAGTAGTTATATTCTTGTACATAGGAGCAGTATTATAGTAGTTATATTCTTGTACATAGGAGCAGTATTATAGTAGTTATATTCTTGTACATATGAGCAGTATTAAAGTAGTTATATTCTTGTACATAGGAGCAGTATTATAGTAGTTATATTCTTGTACATAGGAGCAGTATTATAGTAGTGATATTCTTGTACATAGGAGGCAGTATTATAGTAGTTATATTCTTGTACATAGGAGCAGTATTATAGTCGTTATATTCTTGTACATAGGAGGCAGTATTATAGTAGTTTTATTCTTGTACATAGGAGCATTATTATAGTAGTTATATTCTTGTACATAGGAGCAGTATTATAGTACGTATATTCTTGTACATGGGAGGCAGTATTATAGTAGTTATATTCTTGTACATAGGAGCAGTATTATAGTACGTATATTCTTGTACATGGGAGGCAGTATTATAGTAGTTATATTTTTGTACATAGGAGTAGTATTTTAGTAGTTATATTCTTGTACATAGGAGCAGTATTATAGTAGTTATATTCTTGTACATAAGAGGCAGTATTATAGTGGTTATATTCTTGTACATAGGAGCAGTATTATAGTAGTTATATTCTTGTACATAGGAGCAGTATTATAGTAGTGATATTCTTGTATACATGAGCAGTATTATAGTAGTTATATTCTTGCACATAGGAGCAGTATTATAGTAGTTATATTCTTGTACATAGGAGGCAGTATTATAGTAGTTATATTCTTGTACATAGTAGGCAGTATTATAGTAGTTATATTCTTGTACATAGGAGCAGTATTATAGTAGTGATATTCTTGTATACATGAGCAGTATTATAGTAGTTATATTCTTGTACATAGGAGGCAGTATTATAGTAGTTATATTCTTGTACATAGGAGCAGTATTATAGTAGTTCTATTCTTGTCCATAGGAGCAGTATTATAGTAGTTATATTCTTGTACATAGGAGCAGTATTATAGTAGTTATATTCTTGTACATAAGAGGCAGTATTATAGTGGTTATATTCTTGTACATAGGAGCAGTATTATAGTAGTTATATTCTTGTACATAGGAGCAGTATTATAGTAGTGATATTCTTGTATACATGAGCAGTATTATAGTAGTTATATTCTTGCACATAGGAGCAGTATTATAGTAGTTATATTCTTGTACATAGGAGGCAGTATTATAGTAGTTATATTCTTGTACATAGTAGGCAGTATTATAGTAGTTATATTCTTGTACATAGGAGCAGTATTATAGTAGTTATATTCTTGTACATAGGAGCAGTATTATAGTAGTTATATTCCTGTACATAGGAGCAGTATTATAGTAGTTATATTCTAGTACATAGGAGCAGTATTATAGTAGTTCTATTCTTGTCCATAGGAGAGGATAGACGTGTGGTGCTGAGCTCCCTGCAGGGAGGAGGCATGGCTTCTGACCCAGGTGGAGGGGAGGGGAGCTGGGCTGATGATCCTGGGAAAGCCCAGAGCTTGGAGTGCGGCCTGCAGCATGGAGATGGTGGAAGCGATGATCTGGAAATGGTGACTGGTGAGTCAACTGAAACTTGTAGTGCTTCTGGATTAAGTACAACTGTGACAAAGAAAAGTTTATTTAAGCTGGAAAGGCGCATTTCTAAGCTAAGAGATGAGATAAAGACAGAGGCTGATCCCAAGAAGAAGCTGATGAAGTATGAATGCCTGGATGACTGCACACGTGAACTGGATATATTAAAAGACAAATTAGATAAAGGTAAAAACACAATACCTAAAGTGGAAAGCTGGGCAATGGAGAAGAAGAGGGAGGCCAGAGCCCAGAATGTGAAGATAAAGGAAATCATAGAAATAAAAAGTAAAGATTACAGCGATGTGCATAATATGGTGAAGCAAGGAAACCCTCAGAGATGTGTGGGGGCAGCGCCTGGAGGGTCACTGCTTTCAGGGTCACTATGTATGGGGTCTGAGCAGTCAGTCTCTGAAAATGCTGGGAATACTATGGAGCAAAGTGAGCCATCCAACAAGGAGTTAATTGCAGTGGACTCAGCTTGTTTCTCTGGTGAAGTGAATGAGAACAGCAATCCTGTGTGTGAGCAGGAGAGCGCTTCATGTATGGACATTGTGGGTGAGACCCCGCTCAGCGCTGTGGAGGAGACCCCGCTCCGTGCTGTGGATGAGACCCCGCTCCGTGCTGTGGAGGAGACCCCGCTCCGTGCTGTGGAGGAGACCCCGCTCAGTGCTGTGGAGGAGACCCCGCTCAGTGCTGTGGAGGAGACCCCGCTCAGTGCTGTGATTGAGACCCCGCTCAGTGCTGTGATTGAGACCCCGCTCAGTGCTGTGATTGAGACCCCGCTCAGTGCTGTGATTGAGACCCCGCTCAGTGCTGTTATTGAGACCCCGCTCAGTGCTGTGATTGAGACCCCGCTCGATCGGCTCTCAGAGGAGACAACTGCACAGATTGGAGCAGACATGGAGGTCAGTATACAGGACCCTCAGCCGTCCACAATGTCAGGTACACAGCGGTCTGGAGCAGACATGGAGGTCAGTATACAGGACCCTCAGCCGTCCACAATGTCAGGTACACAGCGGTCTGGAGCAGACATGGAGGTCAGTATACAGGACCCTCAGCCGTCCACAATGTCAGCTGCACAGCGGTCTGGAGCAGACATGGAGGTCAGTATACAGGACCCTCAGCCGTCCACAATGTCAGCTGCACAGCAGTCTGGAGCAGACACAGGTGGATCTGCAGGACAATCTGGAGTCAGTAAGCCTGTAGAGGAGAGGCCCAGCACTGATCCTCCTGCTGACCATCCACAATTCAGGAGACTGTTCTCCAATGTTACAAGGCCGGCTAACCCTCCACCTCAGAGGAGGAATGCTGTACGGATTAAGTATATGGGTCCAGAAGAAAACCTCCCCTCCAGACTGTACATAGGGAAAGTTCTTCTGAAGGACTTCATGAAATTTAAGGCATCTGAGGTATACGCCCTGATCCATATCCCCTCCAGCAGGATCTTTGACATCAGCTTTAAGCTTCAGTATGATTTGGACTTATTCTGGAATATATACAATGACACAAAAGAACAGTCAATCTGGGAGCATCTACAGGTGATCCAGCTGTCCAAGCCTCAGGTAGTGAGGGCCACCATCTTGTTCCAGTCTGAGGTGGTGGCACTGGCAGATCTGGAGCACTGGCTGAGCAGACAGTGTCTGTTGAAGAGTCATCCTGTAAAAATCTATGATGAGGAAGACATCTGGAATGGCGGATACACCGTTATGATACAACTAGCGCAGAGTAATGGTGTGACCAGACATCTGCCGCACTCCTTCTACCTGGGCTCAGAGAGAGGGATATGCTACTACCCCGGTCAGCCGCGGCTGTGTCACAGATGTGGGGGCAGGCACCTCGCCATCAACTGCTCCCGTATTAAGTGCTCATTTTGTGGACAGTTTGGTCATTCAAAGGACGACTGTACAGGTCCGGTCATCTGTAACCTGTGTTTAGGATCTGGTCATACGTTCCGGGACTGTCCGCATGCAGATCATAATAAAGGCAGTGATGAGATCTTCTCAGAGGCCATGGAGGAAAGTCAGGAGGATGTCACTGCAAGAGCAGATACAACCCCAGAAACTGGTAGTCGTCCTGCTGAAGTAATGCAAAGTACTAATGACCCTGCTGTAGAGAGTGGTGACCCTCCTGATGCACTACAAGTACCGGCAGAGTTGGAGACTGATAGCCAAACTACTCCATTACAAGTAACAACATCTGCTGAACCACAAATACCAGCTATTGAAAAGGCTTTGATATCCAGAAATCCTGCTGTGGAAACTAAAGTACCATCTGTAGCACTACAAGTACCAGTCACTGAAGAGAATTCTCATCTGCAGAGTAAAGTGACCAGTAAACCAGTTGCCAAACCACCTAAAGAACTGCCCTCTACGTCTACAAAGCCTGATGGTCCAGCTGCAGGGCTCAGGAAGCTCAGGAGGTCCTCTGTGGATGAAGAGGGGTTCCAGACTGTTAAAAGAAAGAACAGTGCTACAGCAAAGAAAACCCCGGATCCGCCAGTGCTGGCCATAACCTCCGGGCAGTATGGTGCGCTAGGGGAAGAAGAGTCAGAAGAAAAGATTGAAATGGACTATGTTTCTTCACATAACCCTGATGGTGACCCTCTGGAAGATGAACCTGGCCCTTCAGTGTCCACCAAAAGATGGGGTTCTAAAGGTCACAGCAGTGGAAGGAGAAAAAAGAATAAGAAAAACTAAGGGACCTGGATGAGGCTGAGAATCAGCTCTATAAACGTGAACAGTGTGAAGACCAAGAACAGGCGGCAGGCGATCTACCAACGTCTGTCTCAGGAGAGATCTGACATCTTCTTCTTACAGGAGACTTATTTGAAGAGCAATGCTCAGGTGTTTGCAGCCAAGAGAGACTGGAGACATGGAGCATCGTTCTGGTCCTTTGGGCTGGAGAGAAATGATGGTGTGGCGATTCTCTTCAATAAGATGGAAGTTGAGGTGGAGAGAGTCCTGGAGATCTGTCCGGGCCGCTGTCTGATGCTGGACTTCATACTGGACACTGTGTATTATAGAGTCATTAATATCTATGCTCCTCAGACTAGAAAGGAGAGGAGGGAATTGTTCCAGCAGATGAAGCCATATTGTTTTACATCCAGGGTGTTTATAATGTGCGGGGATTTTAATAGTGTCTCCTGTAATGTGGACCGTTCCAGTAGTCATAAGCAATTGAAATATGATGAGAACTTCCTTAACAATATAGTCCAGCAGGCTCATTTAGTGGATCCCTATGGTTTGCGTGGCTCCAATAGAGCCTACACTTACCATAAGGCCGGTAACGCCAGTAGAATAGACCGGGTGTATATAAAACGTGAAGTGAGGAGCTCTGACTACAGGACGAGTCCCATAGAGTTCTCTGACCATTGTATGGTGAGTGTCACGTTGGATCTGGCCGGGGCCGTGGTCTGTGGTAGGGGCTACTGGAAGGTGAACAGCTCGGTGCTGCAAGATCCAGGGTTTAGAGAGGCCTTTACCACCTTCTATAATGACCGGAGGACCACCCAGTGTATGTGTGATGACACAGCGGAGTGGTGGGAGTGTATGAAGGGTGATATCAAGCAGTTTCTGATACGTGCTGCGAGGAGGCATAGTAATGTTGAGTATATGAGGTATTCTGCACTGAGGCTGCAGCTAAGCCGGGTATATGGTAAGATCAATAGTGGTGAGAAGATAGATGGTAAGTACGTCAGCCAGATAAAGCAGGAGATGCGAGAGCTGCAGTATGACCGCCTCAAGTCTCTCAAAGCAGAGGGGCAGTTTGATAATTGGGGGGTTCACAACCCAGACCCCTATATTGCCTGTAAGAACAGGGTTAATAAGAAGCTTATGACCAGCCTGTTAGATGAGCATGGGGTGGAGCAGTCAGATCAGACTAAACTCCACAAGATTATTGGAGATTATTATAAAAATCTGTTTAAAGGCCGTCAGATAAGTGGTGACAGCATCAGAACTTACCTGAAAGGCGTCAAACTCCCTAAACTAGATCATGCACAAGCAGATGGCTTGGCCGAGCCAATAACTGAGGAGGAGGTGAAGAGGAGCATTGACTCCTTAAAAACCAAGAAGAGCCCGGGCCTGGACGGTCTGACCAGTGAATTCTATAAGGAGTTTAGAGATATATTAGCCCCAGACCTGGCGCAGGTCTATAATGATTGCCTCTCTGCCAGGAAACTTCTGCAGTCACAGTATAAATCTGTTCTGGTTCTCCTGGCAAAGAAAGGAAATCTAAAAGACTTAAAAAACTGGCGTCCATTGTCCTTACTGAACACCGATTATAAAGTCTTGGCCAAGATCTTGTATCACAGGCTGAGTGCGGTGGCAGATGACCTGATCATCTCCAACCAGACGTGTGGTGTGAAAGGCCGGACTATAGAGGACTCATTGCTGCTGGTGAGGGAAGCAGTGACATACATCAGGCAGTACAGTGGAGGAGCATATGTGGTTGGGTTAGACCAGAGCAAGGCCTTTGACAGAGTCCATCATGACTACCTGTACCAGGTGTTGTTGGAGTATGGCCTTCCTGCACGCTTCGTACAATGGCTGCAGGTTCTCTATATGGAGGCGGTAAGCCAGCCTCTGATTAATGGTCACTTGGCAGAACCCTTTAGGATCATGTCTGGTGTAAGGCAGGGCTGCCCTCTAAGCCCATTATTGTACGTCTTCAGTCTGGATCCTTTTTTAAGAAAGTTGCAAGATAATAGAAATCTCTTGGGGTTAGAATGTCACCTACAGAGTAAAAGAGTGGACATAAAGTTCTGTGCTTATGCGGACGATGTGACGGTTCTGGTCTCGTCTAGTGAGGACTGTGCGGCCCTACAACAGGAGATAGCAGCTTTCTCTCGAGTGTCGAATTCTGCTGTGAATATGGATAAGAGCGAGGCGTTGTGGCTGGGGGGTGACCGTGGGGTCTTCTCAGTGCCCTTTAGAACAGTGCAGGATAAGATAAAGATTTTGGGGATTCAGTTTGGAACTGTAGATGATGGGAAGGTGAACTGGGAGGAGAAGCTGGCGGTGTGTGAGCAGAAGGTGCAGTGCTGGAGGCACTGGAAGCTGACTTATCAGGAGAAGATCCGCCTGCTGAAAAGCTTCCTGCTCCCGCTATTCCTCTATGTCAGTGTGGTGTTCCCAGTGCCCGATAAGTTACTTACCAGACTGACCAATATCTTCTTCCACTTCTTGTGGGGTAATAGGGTGAATATAGTCAGGAGGAACATTGTCTATCTCCCCCAGAAGGAGGGTGGCCTGTCCATGCCCTGCCCAGAGCTCTTCTTTAACTTAATGTTTCTGATGAGGAATTTCTCATTTTGTAAGAGTTTAGAGTTGAAGCTGTGGAGTCGTCTGTTTAAGAACCAGATACAGCATTTTGTCTCTGTGTGGTCGGTAGGTGACCCCATTAAGAGGATCTCGGGGCGCATTAAGAATAACGTTTCCTGGTACGCGGTACAAGCAATTAGCAAGATCATTAAATGGAAAATCTTATATGGTGAGGTAAAGCAGCTCAGTAGGAAAGATATGTATAAGAACCTGCTGTCGTCTCAGTTTAGGGCCCATATTCAGCGGAGGAACGCCCCGAACCTGGATGTAAAACAGGCTGTGAAAATCCTGGAGGACCCCAGAGTCCCCGCTCACATGAAGGATGTGTCATGGCTGGCATTTCATGGTAAAATGTATGTCAGGGACAATCTAAAGTGTAGAAATGTGCCAGACAGATCCTGCCCTAGAGAGCAATGCCGTCAGGTACTGGAGACCATGGAGCATCTTCTGCTGGACTGTCCGTTCAGTGTCCGGGTATGGGAGGCCGTGTCACGGTCCCTTCAGTTACCACATCTAGTGGGACAGCCGTATAATCAGCTTTTGTATGGAGACTTCCCCCCAGATCTCAGACAATACAGCAGAAGTGCCCTGTATGTAGTGAATGTGGTGACCATGTACCATCTGTGGTGTGCGCGGTGCTGCCTGGTCATCAACAGAGAGCTCCTGACCTGTGATAAAATCTCATATAATATCCTGGAAAGTCTGAAGATGATATATAAGAAAGACCTGAAAAATAACCGCAATAACGTGTACTGGAGGAACATCCATGTGTCAGCAATTGTATAATGCGTTGTGATGTTTATTATCAAAGTGATGTAACTTTATATTATTTATTCTTTTCTATGATTTTATAGTAAGTGTATTGTAATATTTTGTTGCCTGTTTTTAAATAAAAAGATCATTATAGTAGTTATATTCTTGTACATAGGAGGCAGTATTATAGTAGTTATATTCTTGTACATAGGAGCAGTATTATAGTAGTGATATTCTTGTATACATGAGCAGTATTATAGTAGTTATATTCTTGTACATAGGAGGCAGTATTATAGTAGTTATATTCTTGTACATAGGAGCAGTATTATAGTAGTTATATTCTTGTACATAGGAGCAGTATTATAGTAGTTATATTCTTGTACACAGGGAGCAGTATTATAGTAGTTATATTCTTGTATACAGGAGCAGTATTATAGTAGTGATATTCTTGTATATAGGAGCAGTATTATAGTAGTTATATTCTTTTATATAGGAGCAGTATTATAGTAGTTATATTCTTGTACACAGGGAGCAGTATTATAGTAGTTATATTCTTGTATACAGGAGCAGTATTATAGTAGTGATATTCTTGTATATAGGAGCAGTATTATAGTAGTTATATTCTTTTATATAGGAGCAGTATTATAGTAGTTATATTCTTGTACATAGGAGCAGTATTATAGTAGTTATACTCTTTTATATAGGAGCAGTATTATAGTAGTTATATTCTTGTACATAGGAGCAGTATTATAGTAGTTATATTCTTGTACATAGGAGCAGTATTATAGTAGTGATATTCTTGTATACATGAGCAGTATTATAGTGGGTATATTAAATGGCAGACTGTTAGGCTGGTATTAGACCACTAGATATGATTGACTATTGTTGGAAAGGAAGCGTTCCTTCCTGACAATCGCTTGCTCGTTAGTGGAGATAAGCTCTGCTACAAGCAGTGATCTCCTCCGTAGTATGGGGAGGAGCTATCACTAATGCCATCGCTCGTCCCTATAAAGAATCATTATTTGATGGCAGCAGATTGTCCGATGAAAGAGCGTTTGCTGGTTCATCGGGTAATCAGGGACACTATCACACAGGCAGATCATCACTAACGATCATTCCTACAAATGCTTGTTAGGCCTCTTTCACACTTGCGTTGTCCGGATCCGGCGTGTACTCCACTTGCCGGAATTACACGCCGGATCCGGAAAAACGCAAGTGAACTGACAGCATTTGAAGACGGATCCGTCTTCAAAATGCGTTCAGTGTTGCTATGGCAGCCAGGATGCTATTAAAGTCCTGGTTTCCATAGTAGTAGTGGGGAGCAGGGGAGCGGTATACTTACAGTCCGAGCGGCTCCCGGGGCGCTCCAGAGTGACGTCAGAGCGCCCCAAGCGCATGGATGATGTGCCATGCAATCATGTGATCCATGCGCTTGGGGCGCCCTGACATCACTCTGGAGCGCCCCGGGAGCCGCACGGACGGTAAGTATGCTGCTCCCCCGCTCCCTACTACACTTTACCATGGCTGCCAGGACTTTAGCGTCCCGGCAGCCATGGTAACCATTCTGAAAATGCTAAACGTCGTATCCGGCAATGCGCCGACATGGGCATTAATTCTGGATCCGGCCTTGCGGCAAGTGTTCAGGATTTTTGGCCGGAGCAAAAAGCGCAGCATGCTGCGGTATTTTCTCCGGCCAAAAAACGTTCCGGTCCGAAACTGAAGACATCCTGATGCATCCTGAACGGATTTCACTCCATTCAGAATGCATCAGGATAAAACTGATCAGGATTCTTCCGGCATAGAACCCCGACGACGGAACTCTATGCCGGAAGAAAAGAACGCAGGTGTGAAAGAGCCCTTAGTGATGATCTGCCCAACTATCCGCACGTGTAATACAGTCCTTAGCTTGTGGTCACTCACACTTAGGTAGGAGTAGTAGTCCTCCACTTTTTCCGTATCATCCTATTAGCTATTCCTAGCTCATAGATTTTATACATTTGTTCCATCCAGATACATTTTCCTTTATTTCTTGTGAATATTTTACAACACTTTACTATATCTCCGCCATAATGTTGCTCTTAGCACTCTGATGATGCTGCAGAATTGTGAAACCACATTGAAAAGACAACAAAAGCTCCATTAGGACTTTCCCTTTCAGCCGGAATGAAATATTAAAGAATGTAAATCTCCCAGAGTTTGTCAATGTCTCAGGGAACCTGCGAGAACTGGAGATGTAACTCCACTGGCACCGGGACCGTTATGAAGATGAAGTGATGTGATCATAGACAGAATTCTTCATCAGTCGTCACAGCAGCCAAAAGAACCCCCCAGACTAATGCAGGTTTGTAGCGGAGAGCCAAGGATGCCGGCTACCAGATGCACTTAAGTGGCCCGGACAGTAAATAATGCTTTATCATAGTATAATAAATTCTTCAAAGTAAGTATACTTTATATACTGTATTTCAAGAAAAGGTTCGCAGAGACTGAAAACCAGGGCAGAGCTGACATCTCTCACATCGGAGTGTTTGTATCCCCTGTGTACACAGTTGGGATTCTGAACTACGGGCTCGTTCACACGAACGTGTGAAGCCCATGCCCGTGCCGTGGACCGCAAATTGCGGTCCGCAATGCACGGGCACCGTCCGTGGGGCAGGGGCATGGGGATCGCAGACCTATTCACTTGAATGGGTCCGCGATCCTTCCGTTCCGCAAAAAGATAGAGCAAGTTCTATCTTTTTGCGGTGTGGAAGCACGGAACGGAATCCCAGAAAGCACTCCGTAGTGCTCCGTTCCGTTCTTCCGTTCCGCACCATTCCGCATCTCCGGATTTGCAGACCCATTGAAATTAATGGGTCCGCATCCGTGATGCGGAATGACCACGGATGCAAATGCGGTCCGCAATACGGCAAGGGGCATCACACGTTCGTGTGAACGAGCCCTAATACATTGTAGCAAACTGGGAGAGGAGGGAGATCTGTTCTGCAGATTGATACAAATGTAACAAACCTTCAGCTTAAAGAAAAACACACAATGCAGCAGCGCTCTGCAAACCAAATAAAGTACAATAATGCCATAGTAATAGAAAACATTCTGGTGCTAATGCTGCGCTTATTTTGTAAATTTGACATTCTTGGCAAATACATTTTGTACAAAATTATTTGGGCCCGTCTGCCACACGTCAAGGCGATCTCTGTAAGATGGGAACCTAACACTAAATACTACATGCTATGTGCCATAACGGCCACCATAAAATTAAGGGAGTGCAGATTCTACGTGCATGCTGGGTCCACTCTGCTTTTTATCATTTTTTGTGCCAAAATTGCCTCCACTAAATTCAGAGAATGCAGGTACCAACATGCATGCTGAGCCCACTCTATACCTCTACTGGTGCCAGACGGCTTCCAACGAATGCAATGAGAGTCCACTTTATACCTCTACTGGTGCCAGACGGCTTCCAACGAATGCAATGAGAGTCCACTCTATACCTCTACTGGTGCCAGACGGTTTCCAACATATGCAATGAGAGTACACTCTATACCTCTACTGGTGCCAGACGGCTTCCAACAAATGCAATGAGAGCCCACTCTATACCTCTACTGGTGCCAGACGGCTTCCAACAAATGCAATGAGAGCCCACTCTATACCTCTACTGGTGCCAGACGGCTTCCAACGAATGCAATCAGAGTCCACTCTATACCTCTCTGGTGCCAAAAGGCTTCCAGGGAGTGCAGGGACAGCAGCTTAGGCATTTATCTTTACAGTCCCCCTTTCTAAAAAAAAATTACCCAAAAGTATGAGTACCAGAGTTGTGGGTCTTGCATGAAGCATTAACCTCTTGGGGACACAGGGCGTACCTGTACGCCCTGATGTCCCAGTTCTTAAGGACACAGGGCGTACAGGTACGCCCTGTGTATTTCCGATCACCGCCAGGCGGCGGGTGGTGATCGGAACTGGGTGCCTGCTGAAATCAATCAGCAGGCACCCTGGGTCAATGCCAAGGGGGGTCCTGTGACCCCCCATATCGGCGATCGCTGCAAACCACAGGTCAATTCAAACGTGCGGCTTGCAGCGCTTTCGGAAGTTTCTGATCAGAAACTTCAAAATACCTTTTTTTTATGTTTAACCCCACCCCTGTAGCCCTATTTATGATGTGCCGGCGGGCGCAGCTGAAGGGGGTGCGGTCAGTGCGGGCGGCAGGGTGGGTGTGCGATCATCTGCCGCCCTCCCTCCCTCTCATTTTCAGGATGGTCGAGCTTGTAAAGCAGAGTGTCACATCTGCTTGAAACGGCTGACATCATCACACAGATGTCAGCCGTTTAACCCCTTCCATGCCGCGGTCCGTAGGGACCGCTATGTGGAAGGGATTAACAGGGAGGGAGCTCCCTCCCTCTCCCATCGAGGGCTGCGGTGCCTTTTCAGCCCCCAATTCTTGATGGGATCACATAGGGAGGGGGCCCCCCTCCCTCCCCATCATCAGCTGCTCTGTTGTGGCAGCGGATGATAGTTACCATGGCAACCGGACGCCTTCACAGATTTCCGGCTTTCCATGGTGCTGATGAGACTTCTGCTAAAGGCGGAGTTTAAAGTGAAAATACAGTACAGTACACTATATAGTGTACTGTATTGTATTATACAGACATCAGACCCACTGGATCTTCAAGAACCAAGTGGGTCTGGGTAAAAAAACACATTAATCACTGATTAAAATTTCAAAAATAAAATTCCCTACATATGTTTTATATCACCGCGTCCGTAACGACCTGATCTATAAAACGGTCATTTTACTTTCCCCGCACGGTGAACGCCATAAAAAATAAAAATTATGATGAAATTAGAAATTTTGCCCACCTTACTTCCCCTAAAAAAGGTCATAAAAGTGATCAAAAAAGTCATATGTATGCCAAAATAACATCAATCAAACCATCACCTCATCCTGCAAAAAATGAGCCCCTACATGAGACAATGGCCCAAAAAATTAAAAAAAAAGATGGCTCTCAGACTAAAACATGATTTTTTTTTGTTTCAAAAAGCTTTTTTATGTTAAACTTAAAAAAATATAAAAAAAGTAGACATATCAGGTATCGCCGCGTCCGTGAGAACCTGCTCTATACAAATACCACATGAACTAAACCCTTAGGTGAACACCGTAAAAAAAAAAAAAAGTGTCAAAAAAGCCATTTTTTTGTCAGCCTTACATCACAAGAATTGTAATAGCAAGTGATCAAAATAGTCGTATGCCCCCCAAAATAGTGCCAATATAACCGCCATCTCATCCCACAAAAATGATACCCTACCTAAGACAATAGCCCAAAAACTGAAAAAAATATGACTCTCAGACTATGGAGACACTAAAACATGATTTTGTGTACAACTTAAAAAAATTTAAGAAAGTATACATATTAGGTATCGCCACATCGGTAACGACGGACACTATAAAAATATCATATGAGATAACCCCTCAGGGGAACACTGTCAAAAAAACTAAATAAAAACTGTGCTAAAAAAACATTTGTTTTGTCACCTTACATCACTAAAAGTGCAACACCAAGCAATCAAAAAGGCGTATGCCCCCCACAATGGTGCCAATCTAACCGTCACCTCATCCCGCAAAAAATGATACCCTACATAAGACAATCACCTAAAAAATAAAAAAATATATAGCTCTCAGACTATGGAGACAGTAAAACATGTTTGTCTGTTTTTTAAATGATATTATTGTGTAAAACCTAAATAAATAAAAGAAGTATACATTTTAGGTATTGCCGCGTCCGTAAGAACCTGCTCTATAAAAATATTACATGATCTAACCTGTCAGATGAATGTTGTAAATAATAAAAAATAAAAACGGTGCCAAAACAGCTATTTTTTAGCAAGTTTTTCATTTTGATCAAAACAAAACTCAATATTTATTGCCCTTATTCTTTAGTTTACAGAAATGCCCCCTATGTGGTCGTAAACTGCTGTATGGCCACACGGCAGGGCACAGAGGGAAAGGAACGCCATATGGTTTTTGGAAGGCAGTTTTTGCTGGACTGGTATTTTTGACATCATGTTCCATTTGAAGCCACCCTGATGCACCCCTAGAGTAGAAACTCAAAAAATTTACCCCATTTAAGAAACTACACCACTCAAGGTATTCAAAACTGATTTTACAAACTTTGTTAACCCTTTAAGTGTTCCACAACAGTTAATGGCAAATGGAGACGAAATTTCAGAATTTCTATTTTTTGTTACCTTGCCTCACAAAAAGTGTAATATAGAGCAACCAAAAAGAATATGTACCCTAAAATAGTACCAATAAAACTGTCCACCTTATCCCGTAGTTTCCAAAATGGGGTAACTTTTTGGGAGTTTCTACTTTAGGGGTGCATTAGGGGCTTCAAATGGGACATGGTGTCTAAAAACCAATCCAGCAAAATCTGCCTTCCAAAAACCAAATGGCGTTCCTTTCCTTCTGTGCCCTGCCATGTGCCCATACAGCAGTTTACGACCACATATAGGGTGTTTCTGTAAACTGCAGAATCAGAGTAATAAATGTTGAGTTTTGTTTGGCTGTTAACCCTTGCTTTGATACTGGAAAAAAAATATTAAAAAGTTAAATTCAGAAATGTTATCTCCATTTTCCATTAAATCTTATGGAATGGCTAAAGGGTTCATAAAGCTAGTAAAATCTGTTTTGAATACCTTGAGGGGTGTAGTTTCTTAGATGTGGTCACTTTTATGGAATTTCTACTATAGGGGTGCATCAGGGGTTCTTCAATGGGACATGGTGTCAAAAAAAAGGCCATCAAAATCTGCCTTCCAGAAACCATATGGTGTTCCTTTCCTTCTGCGCCCTGCCGTGTGCCCGCACAGCAGTTTACGACTACATATGGGGTGTTTCTATAAACTACAGAATCAGGGCAATAAATATTGAGTTTTGTTTGGTTGTCAACCCTTGCTTTGTTACTGGAAAAAATGGATTAAAATGAAAAATTTGCCAAAAAATTGAAATTATGAAATCTCATCTCCATTTGCCAATAACTCTTGTGGAACACCTAAAGGGTTAATGAAGTTTGTAAAATCAGTTTTGAATACCTTCAGGGGTGTAGTTTCCAAAATGGGGTCATTTTTGGGTGGTTTCTATTATGTAAGCCTCGCAAAGTGACTTCAGACCTAAACTGGTCCTTAAAAAGTGGGTTTTGGAAAATCTCTGAAAAATTTCAAGATTTGCTTCTAAACTTCTAAGCCTTGTAACGTCCCCACAAAATAAAATGGCATTCCCAAATTGATCCAAACATGAAGTAGACATATGGGGAATGTAAAGTAATAACTATTTTTGGAGGTATTCCTATGTATTAAAGAAGTAGAGTAATTGAAACTTGGAAATTTGCTAATTTTTCCACACTTTTGGTAAATTTGGTATTTTTTTATAAATAAAAATGAATTATTTTCGACAATATGTGACGAAAAAACTATCTCAGAATAGCCTGGATAAGTAAAAGCGTATTAAAGTTATTCACGCATAAAGTGACAATGGTCAGATTTGCAAAAAATGGCTGGGTCCTTAAGGTCCCTAAGGGGTTAAAGAGCATCTGTCAGCAGATATTGTCCCTATGACACTGACTGATCTGTTACATGATGCGATCGGCAGCTGAAGGACAGTCTGTGTTGGTCCCATGTTCATATGTGCCCGCATTGCTGAACAACATGTTTTTTCATATATGCCAATGAGCCTGTAGGAGCAATGGGGGCGTTGCCATTACTCTTAGAGGTTCTGCTTTCTCTGTACTTGCTGAGTGACAGGGTCAGGTGTGTTCGCATTTAGGCTACATTCACACGACCGTAGTGTTTTGTGGATCAGCAAAACATGCATACCGGCCTGTGTGCGTTCCGCAACTTGTGTACCGCACTCGGCCGCCGCTACCATAAAAAATGCCCATTCTTGTCCGCAATTGCGTACAAGAATAGGACATGCGCTATCTTTTTTTTGCGGGGCCACGGAACGAAACCACGGATGCGGATAGCAATTGAAATAAATGGTTCAGCACCTGTTCCACAAAATTGCGGAACTGGCTGCGGACTCATTCATACAGGCCTTGGCCCTGTCAAAGTGCAGAGAGAGCAGAGCCTCTAGGTGTAACGGAAACGCCCCCGTTGCTCCTAGAGGCTCATTTGCATATATGAGAACATATTTTTTCTCAGCAATGCGGGCACATATGAACATGGGACCAACACAGATGCCGAGCGCACATGTAAGAGGTCAGCCAGTGTTATCGGGACAAAACTGCTGACAGATGCCCTTTAGCCTTTTAGCCCAGTTACTTCTGATTTTTCTCCGTCTCCTAAGCAGATAACAGATACATTGATCTGCACTCTTATGCGTTATCAACTCTCCCTCCCTTCCTGCAATGAGTTCTTCCTACCTAACTGTCTGTGTGTCAGTATGAACTGCGGTGCTAGAATTCTATTCATAAACCAGGAAATCCAGAATGAACAGCATTAAGATATCTTCCACATCCAATAGAAATGCAATGCAGGGAATAGAAGAGGATGAACAAATCCATGAATATAAGGAAATAATACAGGGAGTAGTACACAGTCCGCAGCTCGTGTGCTCTGTTCTCTATACTGCCCCCTACAGTCCAGACTGGCGCCTACTCAGTGCATGCATCTTGTCAACCAATTCCTTGAAGACACAAGCTCTCCACACTTCACACCTTGCTTCTCAATAGTTTGAAGAAATTTGCTGACACAAACAGCGAGTCCTTGAGAAGCGCGCCGTTATGTCGCTATTTTGGTAACGGGAGGGGGGGGGGGATATTTCCCAGATGACATTGTGCTCGTTGTGTTAAGTACAAAGCAACCTCGATGCAAGGTCTAAGTCTTAAGAAAACAGAGATTGTGTCTGACATTTCACAGTGTATCCGCTGAGCCCCGAACATCTGCTGTCTGAGAAGGCGCTTCACATGAGGTTCTCTCGACACGACAGTGTGCGCTGAGCCGAGACTCTGACCGCAATCACTCCGCTCACATCATGAGGCTGCGGCCAATGCATTGGATTGCGAGCTCTTATGACCTCAAATGTAGTGGCTGAACGCCAGTTATGTTCTATTCAATCTACAGTGGATATAAAAAGTCTACACACCCCCGGTAAAATGTCAGGTTTCTGTGCTGTAAAAAAATGAGACAAAGATAAATCATTTCAGAACTTTTTCCACCTTTATTGTGACCTATAAACTGTACAACTCAATTGAAGAACAAACTGAAATCTTTTAGGTGAAGGGAAGAAAAAATAAAAATAATAATAATATGGTTGCATAAGTGTGCACACCCTCTTATAACTGGGGATGTAGCTGTGTTCAGCATTTAGCAATCACATTCAGAATCCTGTTACATAGGAGTCAGCATACACCGGCCATCATGTAAAGTGCCTCTGATTAACCCTCCAAATAAAGTTCAGCTGCTCTAGTTGGTCTTTCCTGAAATGTTCTTAGTCGCATCCCACAGCAAAAGTCATGGTCCACAGAGAGCTTCCAAAGCAGCAGAGGGATCTCATTGTTAGAAGGTATCAGTCAGGAGAAGGGGACAGAAGAATTTCCAAGGCATTAGATCTACCGTGGAACACAGTGGAGACCGTCATCATCAAGTGGAGAAAATATGGCACAACAGGGACATCACCAAGAACTGGACGTCCCTCCGAAACTGATGAAAAGACGAGAAGAAAACTGGTCTGGGTGGCGACCAAGAGGCCTACAGCAACATTAAAGGAGCTGCAGGAATATCTGGCAAGTACTGGCTGTGTGGTCCATGTGACAACAATCTCCCGTATTCCTCATATGTCTGGGCTATGGGGTAGAGTGGCAAGACGAAAGCCTTTTCTTATGAAGAAAAACATCCAAGCCAGGCTACATTTTGCAAAAACACATCTGAAGTCTCCCAAAAGCATCTGGGAAAAGGCGTTATGGTCTGATGAAACCAAGGTGGAACTTTTTGGCCATAATTCCAAAAGATATGTTTGGCGCAAAAACAACCCTGCACATCACCAAAAGAACACCATCCCCACAGTGAAGCATGGTGGTGGCAGCATCATGCCAAGGGGCTGTTTTTCTTCAGCTGGAACTGGGGCCTTAGTTAAGCTAGAGGGAATTTATGAACAGTTCCAAATACCATTCAATATTGGCCCAAAACCTTCAGGCTTCTGCTAGAAAGCTGAACACGAAGAGGAACTTCATCTTTCAGCATGACAACGACCCAAAGCATCCATCCAAATCAACCAAGGAATGGCTTCACCAGAAGAAGATTAAAGTTTTGGAATGGCCCAGCCAGAGCCCAGACCTGAATCTGATTGAAAATCTGTGGGGTGATCTGAAGAGGGCCGTGCCCAGGAGGTGCCCTCGCAATCTGACAGATTTGCAGTATTTTTGCAAAGAAGAGTCATGCCATGCTGATAGACTTAGACCCAATAAGACTAAGTGCTGTAATAACATCAAAGGTGCTTCAACAAAGTATTAGTTTAAGGGTGTGTACACTTATGCAACCATATTATTTTATTTTTACATTTTTTCTTCCCTCCACCTAAAATATTTCAGTTTGTTTTTCAATTGAGTTGTACAGTTTATAGGTCACATTAAAGGTGGAAAAAGTTCTGAAATGATTTATCTTTGTCTCAAAAAACTGAGATTTTAACGGGTGTGTAGACATTTTATATCCACTGTATATTGCTTTTAATTTATAGACAAAAAAATCCAACTCTCCTACACAGCAAGCCCCCAAGGGCTCAGCACAAAAATTCTAGCAAACCTCCGCTCGGGGGAGCTACTGCATACAGAATTATTCAGAAACCATTAAACCCAATGAGAACTGTAAAGTTCTTTATGCAATCAGCTCCCTCTAGTGGAAGTAGGGTGTCCAGACATCCGGTTTTAGGCCGGACAGTCCGGTTTTGTTGCTTCCTGTCTTCCATCTGGCGCAGGGCCTGGACAGACACAGGAATGTCCACCCTTTTCAGCAGCTCACGCTCAGACAGCAGCACTGCGCTGTCTGAGCATGAGCTGCAGCAACTGACCGAGGCTTCTTGTGGCTAACTGAGGAGGAGAGAGGCCCCCCGGCTGCCCCCAGCTCACCTTCCATTCAGAAAGTTCTTCCCTCTCCTCCCCATGTTTTTTTCCCCGGTGAGTGATGGGTGGAGGGGCTTTGCGGAGATGGGCGTGGCTTATCAGTTTGGAGGTGTGGCCGGTGAGGTCCGGCTTTCCAGGGGTAAAGCCAGTGGCTACCCTAAGTAGAAGGTGCAGGCAACACTATGACTGTGTATGGGGAAGCAGAAGAAGCAGCTCAGAGCTCCATAGCAGTTTATACGTCTACCTTCACTTGGGGCAAACGTTCAGTTCACTGCCATCACCGTGTGGCCATATACCCTAACCCAGGCAAAGTGGCTCGTTGGTGTTCCCCTGGGAGCCTGCACCCAGGGCACCTGCCCAGTCACCCCCCTGTTACGTCCTGGTGCATGATTCTTTCTATGGGATCACCGCTACTCTGAAATCCTGACCATGACAGCGGTTTCTCAAGGAGCTACCAGCGTCACCATGTAGCCTAAAAGGGTTGCTCAGGACTGGACTCTCCATAGGATAGTGCGGCATCCGTCAGACGCACTACTTGGGGTTTCTTAAAGTACATATTTGCTGTGACGCCAGTTGCAGTGAAGCAACAAGGACACAGGGCCCCTTTTTAGTGATGTAGTAGTTGATGGTTCCCAGGTGTAGGGTGGCCTAAATGTCCCTTTATGGTGTTTCACGTGTCACGGTGCTCATACCTGGATACGCTGAAACCCCAGGAGTGGCCTTTCGAAGTGCAGAAAAGGGGGTAGTAGGGGGATGAAGAATAAATTGAGTCCAGACCTTGTGATGAAGTTGATAACAGCTTTACTTGAATAAACGTTTCTCCAAAACGATTTTCAGGCTTTGTCTTGGTTCCAGCAGACTTTGACATTAACTGTGGCAGGCAAACTTGTCTCTGCTACGTCTATTGCTCTCTGGCTCTGCTGTGCTGACACGATAGCTGTATAACTTAGCTTTAGCTGTATGCTGTACCTGACTTTGTAATCTGGTCTGTCTATACTTTACTCCTGGTCTCTGAGGCTTCAGGCTTTGGCCTCCTTATCCAGCTGAGCTGAAGGTGCTCAAGCTGGTCTAGACAGGGCTCGTCCAAGAGGGACGGGCTCCTGCTGCCTTCCCCTAGCAGAGGGTACGACCAACTCACTCTAAACTAAACTCCTCCTTCTCTTAGAGAGAGCTAGAATGGTAAGAAAGGTTCCATTCTAGGTAAAATAGCTCTGCTGCCATTTATGCCGCCACCTGCTGGTGAACCATGCATATTACACTTGAATATAAACAGTTTCAATAATATAGTTATGCACAGTGTGATGGTCCTGCAATAAATACATATGATGACATGAGGTTAACCACAGGAGACAGTAGCAAGGTCCAGAGGTGGTAACAGCACTCTGGTGCGTTACAATAGGCCATCAATATCTAATCGGTGGAAGTCTGACACCCCGCAACATTGCCGATCAGCTGTTTTGCCGTAGCCCCGCGTGCCGGAAGTAGGCGTTGGAACTACACAGCTTCTTCCATTATGTAGTGGTCGGGGATGGTCATTCAAAGTGTAATTCCAGCATCAAAGCCATGTACTGAGAAATAGTTAATTGGTGGGTATGCAGGGTGTCTGACTCCTGGGGATAGGCCATCAAAGTATAACTGTCATATTGTTTTTTATTTGCTAGTTTATTAGAGCTAGGCGTGTAGACCTGAGTTAGTCTGTGAGTGATTGTCAAAAGATCTGTAATTACCGTATAATAACAGCTTTCAGTAATGTCCCCGTCCCTTTCCACTGCTCCCTTAAAAGACAGTTGCTAGGGCTCGTCTGTCTCCGGCTAAGAAGACAGGAAGACGGAGGGGCGGTCCTTCACACTGCATGGCTGCATTAGGCTTCAGAGTGAGGAGGCGTGTCTCTCGGTAATCCAATCTGATTGGCTGTCAGGGAGCTGCTGGCTACAGCAAGTGTGTATGTAAGGTGAGGGAAAGCCGTTTTGGCCTCAGAGAACTGGCAGAGGAGCCATCTTGAGAAGGTCCTCATATTGTAAATGTTTAAACAGCAGTAACTGAGGGAAAACAGTGGTTAGTGAAGAAACTAAAGATTGCTTTATGCATAATGCTGCTGCAGCAGTAACATATGCTAAAATAGATTTTTTTTTTTTTATGAAAACATGTCAGTTTCCCTTTAATATCAAAATCCTGGACAACCCCTTTAAGGTATAAACAGGAAATGCCCATTTATATCTATATGCTCTGTTTAGCTAAATGGACATCCTCGATGGCTAACCCTCCCGCTTGAGACCCCCATTACTGTCCTGAGTGGAAAGCTGCTGCAAAGATTTCCTCTTGTTCTGAAAAATGCCACACAACCACATATAGCGTATACAATTATATACCTACACTAGCAGAAGGTCCCGGCTTCGCATGGGTATATTTCATCTATTTCATTTCATGTTTGTGTGTTTCCCCATAACGGTGAACTCCACAGTCCCCCACCCCTTAACACTGACCCCCCACAGTGCCCCGCAACTTTAAAATGGGACCTCCACAGCAGCCCATCCCCTTAACTTTGACCTTCACAGCAGCCTGCCCCTTTAACAGTGAGTTTCACAGCACCCCCCTCCCTTGACAGTGACCTTCCCAGGGGCCCGCCCCCTTAACAGTGACCTCGCAGTACCCTGCTGCCTTAACAGTGACCTCCACAGCAGTTGCCCCTTTAATAGTGGCCCCTGCCCCCTTAACAGTGACCTTTACAGTGTCGAAGTAGAATTCGATCTGAATTTCAGCAAAAATTCGATTTGCACCAAATCCAAATTTCCTCACTCTTTGTGGTAACGAATCGCATTTTTTCCTTAAATGGCTGCTTCACGTGTGAGGACATGGAGCAAAGAACTCTGGGTGTCAGTCATTCTTTATCATTCCAGTTGGTAGGAAGCTAAGACTCCTTCTAGGTTCTCCAACACAGCCCGCTGCAATGCCTGATGGACTTGGCTGCTAGGGACCCAAGCTATGTCTGTGGAGTAAGGTAGCAGAAAACAGATGCGAGCTCGCTATAAAGGGACTTACCAGAATGAATGGGGTGCAAAGAGTAGGGTCACAACCAGAAGAGACATGTAGCCCAAAACAGCAGACAACGGGTTAATCCAGCCGTAACCGTGGTTGCGCGGTGCGCCTCCCATTCATTTCAATGGGACCACCAAAAATAGCCAAAATTAATGGGAGGCACACTGCACAAGCGCGGCCACTGCTCCATTCATTTCTATGGGGCTGCCTATTTTCGGCGCTTCCATAGGAATGAATGGAGGACGGCCGTGCATGATGGATGATTGATGCACCATCCAGGACTTTGCCAACTCCTTTAAATTCCCCTTTAAATACCCCTTTACATTCCCCACCTAGCTCTGGGATCGGACACTGACTTGCTCGGCTTCCAGCCTCACTCATAGGTTGACCAGTCAGCATGACAACCCTCCCAGCACAGCTAGGCAGAGTATCTTGGCTGGGTAAACTCCTGACAGCAAACAGCAGGGAGGTAGGGGGATGCAGCTGCAGATTCTAACAGTTTCAATGAACTGCACAAAGAGATGGGGTATCAGTGGGGGATACAGCTAACTGATTCCGACCAAGAAGAGCCAACCCCTCAGTAGACATGGACGAAGAGGAAAAGACTTAAAACCTGCAGATTACACAGTCAGAGGAGGGATCGTGAGTTTATTTTAAAAAAAAAGTTTAACCATTGATAAGAGTTTGAATATTAGTAGGGGGCAAATACTTTTGGCAGATAGGTTTCACCCAAAAGGTAAAGAAATAATTTCCGTCCCCTTTAAGAAGCTGCTAATCATTTACATTGCCACTCGGTGGTCCCGGTTCTTGATCGTTCTATTTCTCCGCCACGCTGTTCGTGTTACCTACTTCACTGTGAATATCTCCAGCTTCCCAGTAAAATCCGGCGGGACCACGAGAAAGCGAGCAAACACCCAGCGGCTGTCACCGGCAGATGGAAGGATAAGCCTGCTGCCGCCATACCAGGCTCACAGCGCGCCCACCATATCCCTTCCCATATTCCCGCTGACTAGCGTTTAATATTAACAGTTTTCTCCGAAGCATGTGAAAGACGCCCGGACGCAAGGAGACATTTTTGCATATTAGACGAACACAAACAATCTAAAGAGACATAAAAAATTATGAGAAATGCTTCAAATTTTTTATCTGCTGCTGAGAACCTGATTATGCAGAACTGAAAATGCATTTGGGCTTTCCCTCTTATCTTTGGCAGTGACGCACAATCTCATCTTCTTGTCTTTGGGATTAATGCTGGAAGATCTTGACAGTTTCATTTTTTGCATGGAAATGGAAATTGTTACAAATTCTGTTAATTAACTGGAGAATAACGAGAACCTGTGATGGAGACATGTACCAAGCTCGTAAACTCTGGAGTCTGATTAATCAGGCTCCTGATGTGCAAGGGGCTTCACAGGGGGTTCTGTTCCCTATGATTGAGTAGAGATTAGGGATGAGCGAACTCGAACTGTATAGTTCGGGTTCGTACCGAATTTTGGGGTGTCCGTGACACGGACCCGAACCCGGACATTTTCGTAAAAGTCCGGGTTCGGGTTCGGTGTTCGTCGCTTTCTTGGCGCTTTTGTGACGCTTTCTTGGCGCTTTTTGAAAGGCTGCAAAGCAGCCAATCAACAAGCGTCATACTACTTGCCCCAAGAGGCCATCACAGCCATGCCTACTATTGGCATGGCTGTGATTGGCCAGAGCACCATGTGACCCAGCCTCTATTTAAGCTGGAGTCACATAGCGCCGCCCGTCACTCTGCTCTGATTAGCGTAGGGAGAGGTT
Source organism: Bufo gargarizans (assembly GCF_014858855.1). Taxonomy (NCBI): domain Eukaryota; kingdom Metazoa; phylum Chordata; class Amphibia; order Anura; family Bufonidae; genus Bufo; species Bufo gargarizans. The sequence continues at coordinate 232,466 of NW_025334072.1, read as the reverse complement.
GCGGCTGCGACAGTAGGGCGAGATTAGGCAGATTAACTCCTCCAAAGGACTTGATTAACTGATCGATCTGCAGCTGTGGATCATTGAGCTGCTGATCCTCAATTGCTCACTGTTTTTAGGCTGCACAGACCGTTTGTCAGTCTCATTTTTCTGGGGTGATCGGCGGCCATTTTGTGTCTTGTGGTGCGCCAGCACAAGCTGCGACCAAGTGCATTTAACCCTCAATGGTGTGGTTGTTTTTTGGCTAAAGCCTACATCAGGGTGAAGCTGTCACACCAAGTGCATTTAACCAGCAATAGTCTGTTCATTTTTTGGCCATATACAAAATCAGGGGCAAGCTGCGCCTGTCACCAAGTGCATTTAACCCTCAATGGTGTGGTTGTTTTTTGGCTAAAGCCTACATCAGGGTGAAGCTGTCACACCAAGTGCATTTAACCAGCAATAGTCTGTTCATTTTTTGGCCATATACAAAATCAGGGGCAAGCTGCGCCTGTCACCAAGTGCATTTAACCCTCAATGGTGTGGTTGTTTTTTGGCTAAAGCCTACATCAGGGTGAAGCTGTCACACCAAGTGCATTTAACCAGCAATAGTCTGTTCATTTTTTGGCCATATACAAAATCAGGGGCAAGCTGCGCCTGTCACCAAGTGCATTTAACCCTCAATGGTGTGGTTGTTTTTTGGCTAAAGCCTACATCAGGGTGAAGCTGTCACACCAAGTGCATTTAACCAGCAATAGTCTGTTCATTTTTTGGCCATATCCCAGTCTAATTCTGTCACTAAATCCATACCGGTCACCCAGCGCCTAAATACTAGGCCTCAAATTTATATCCAGCTAAATCTGTCCCTAGTGCTGTAGCTGGGCGAGTTATTTAGTGTCCGTTCAAGCACATTTCTTGTTCTGGGTTGAAATACAATTCTCAATTTAGCAATTTCATAATTTAGTGGTTCCTGCTATATCAGAGCTCTTTGAAATCTATCCCAAAAAGGGTATATAATATTGAAGGTGCACATAGGGTCATTCAGAGTAACTTCACACACACCCGCTACTGTGTATTTCCAAGTCTAATTCTGTCACTAAATCCATACCGGTGACCCAGCGCCTAAATACTAGGCCTCAAATTTAATTCCCTCTAAATCTCTCGTTACCCACCGCTGTACTGTTGTTGCTGGGCAAGATATTTAGTGTCCGTCAAAGCACATTTTTTGTTCTGGGTTGAAGTACAATTCCCAATTTAGCAATTTCATAATTTAGTGGTTTCTGCTATATCAGAGCTATTTGAAATCTATCCCAAAAAGGGTATATAATATTGAAGGTGCACATAGGGTCATTCAGAATAACTTCACACACACCCGCTACTGTGTATTTCCAAGTCTAATTCTGTCACTAAACCCATACCTGTCACCCAGCGCCTAAATACTAGGCCTCAAATTTAAATCCCTCTAAATCTCTCGTTACCGTTGTCCTGTTGTAGCTGGGAAAGTTATTTAGTGCCCGTCAAAGCACATTTTTTGTTCTGGGTTGAAGTACAATTCCCAATTTAGCAATTTCATAATTTAGTGGTTCCTGCTATATCAGAGCTATTTGAAATCTATCCCAAAAAGGGTATATAATATTGAAGGTGCACATAGGGTCATTCAGAATAACTTCACACACACCCGCTACTGTGTATTTCCAAGTCTAATTCTGTCACTAAATCCATACCGGTGACCCAGCGCCTAAATACTAGGCCTCAAATTTAATTCCCTCTAAATCTCTCGTTACCCACCGCTGTACTGTTGTTGCTGGGCAAGATATTTAGTGTCCGTCAAAGCACATTTTTTGTTCTGGGTTGAAGTACAATTCCCAATTTAGCAATTTCATAATTTAGTGGTTTCTGCTATATCAGAGCTATTTGAAATCTATCCCTAAAAGGGTATATAATATTGAAGGTGCACATAGGGTCATTCAGAATAACTTCACACACACCCGCTACTGTGTATTTCCAAGTCTAATTCTGTCACTAAACCCATACCTGTCACCCAGCGCCTAAATACTAGGCCTCAAATTTAAATCCCTCTAAATCTCTCGTTACCGTTGTCCTGTTGTAGCTGGGAAAGTTATTTAGTGCCCGTCAAAGCACATTTTTTGTTCTGGGTTGAAGTACAATTCCCAATTTAGCAATTTCATAATTTAGTGGTTTCTGCTATATCAGAGCTATTTGAAATCTATCCCTAAAAGGGTATATAATATTGAAGGTGCACATAGGGTCATTCAGAATAACTTCACACACACCCGCTACTGTGTATTTCCAAGTCTAATTCTGTCACTAAACCCATACCTGTCACCCAGCGCCTAAATACTAGGCCTCAAATTTAAATCCCTCTAAATCTCTCGTTACCGTTGTCCTGTTGTAGCTGGGAAAGTTATTTAGTGCCCGTCAAAGCACATTTTTTGTTCTGGGTTGAAGTACAATTCCCAATTTAGCAATTTCATAATTTAGTGGTTTCTGCTATATCAGAGCTATTTGAAATCTATCCCTAAAAGGGTATATAATATTCAAGGTGCACATTGGGTCATTCAGAATAACTTCACACACACGCTACTGTGTATTTCCAAGTCTAATTCTGTCACTAAATCCATACCGGTGACCCAGCGCCTAAATACTAGGCCTCAAATTTAAATCCCTCTAAATCTCTCGTTACCCACCGCTGTACTGTTGTTGCTGGGCAAGATATTTAGTGTCCGTCAAAGCACATTTTTTGTTCTGGGTTGAAGTACAATTCCCAATTTAGCAATTTCATAATTTAGTGGTTTCTGCTATATCAGAGCTATTTGAAATCTATCCCTAAAAGGGTATATAATATTCAAGGTGCACATAGGGTCATTCAGAATAACTTCACACACACCCGCTACTGTGTATTTCCAAGTCTAATTCTGTCACTAAACCCATACCTGTCACCCAGCGCCTAAATACTAGGCCTCAAATTTATATCCTGCTAAATCTCTCGTTAACGCTGTCCTGTTGTGGCTGGGAAAGTTATTTAGTGTCCGTCAAAGCACATTTTTTGTTCTGGGTTGAAATACAATTCCCAATTTAGCAATTTAAAAATTTAGTGGTTTCTGCTATATCAGAGCTATTTGAAATCTATCCCTAAAAGGGTATATAATATTCAAGGTGCACATAGGGTCATTCAGAATAACTTCACACACCCGCTACTGTGCATTTCCAAGTCTAATTCTGTCACTAAACCCATACCTGTCACCCAGCGCCTAAATACTAGGCCTCAAATTCATATCCAGCTAAATCTGTCGTTAGTGCTGTAGCTGGGCGAGTTATTTAGTGTCCGTTCAAGCACATTTCTTGTTCTGGGTTGAAATACAATTCCCAATTTAGCAATTTCATAATTTAGTGGTTTCTGCTATATCAGAGCTATTTGAAATCTATCCCTAAAAGGGTATATAATATTGAAGGTGCACATAGGGTCATTCAGAATAACTTCACACACACGCTACTGTGCATTTCCAAGTCTAATTCTGTCACTAAATCCATACCGGTCACCCAGCGCCTAAATACTAGGCCTCAAACGCAGCCGCCTGTCTACAGCCAATGTGGACAAGCTGACGTTCATAAAAATGAACCAGGCATGGATCCCACAGGATCTGTCCGTCCCTTGTCCAGATTAGACATTAACTACCTCCCCTTAACCATATATTATTGGACTCCAGGGCACTTCCTCATTCAATCCTATTTTTATTTTCATTTTACCATTATATTGCGAGGCTACCCAAAGTTGAATGAACCTCTCCTCTGTCTGGGTGCCGGGGCCTAAATATATGCCAATGGACTGTTCCAGTGGTGGGTGACGTGAAGCCTGATTCTCTGCTATAACATGCAGACTGATTCTCTGCTGACATGAAGCCAGATCCTCTGTTACGGGACCTCTCTCCTCTGCCTGTGTGCTGGGCCTAAATTTATGAAAATGGACTCTTACAGTGGTGGGTGACGTGAAGCCTGATTCTCTGCTATGATATGAAGACTGATTCTCTGCTGACATGAAGCCAGATTGTCTGTTACGGGACCTCTCTCCTCTGCCTGGGTGCTGGGCCTAAATATATGCCAATGGACTGTTGCAGTGGTGGCTGACGTGAAGCCTCATTCTCTGCTATGACATGCAGACTGATTCTCTGCTGACATGAAGCCAGATTGTCTGTTACGGGACCTCTCTCCTCTGCCTGGGTGCTGGGTAGTGTTGAGCGCGAATATTCGAAAAGCAAATTTTTTTCGCGAATATCGCAACTTCGCGATTTCGCGAATATTTTGAATATAGTGCTATATATTCGTAAAAACGAATATTTGTTTTTTGTTTTTCCCCCCCCCCACAAAATTACAGTACACATATAATTGATTGTTTCCCAAAGGTCCAACAGCTCAGATCTTACTCACATTGCCTAGAAAGTGATTGAGGCGCGAATCTTCGTAAGGCGATGTTATTAGCGCACATGCGAATATCGGCACGTCCCAGAACAGAGGCAAAGGGCTTTGCATTCATACATTAGTGAATTGAGTTGCGAATCTTCGTAAGGCGATTTTATTAGCGCACATGCGAATATCGGCACGTCCCAGAACAGAGGCAAAGGGCTTTGCATTCATACATTAGTGAATTGAGTTGCGAATCTTCGTAAGGCGATTTTATTAGCGCACATGCGAATATCGGCACGTCCCAGAACAGAGGCAAAGGGCTTTGCATTCATACATTAGTGAATTGAGTTGCGAATCTTCGTAAGGCGAGTTTATTAGCGCACATGCGAATATCGGCACGTCCCAGAACAGAGGCAAAGGGCTTTGCATTCATACATTAGTGAATTGAGTTGCGAATCTTCGTAAGGCGATTTTATTAGCGCACATGCGAATATCGGCACGTCCCAGGACAGAGGCAAAGGGCTTTGCATTCATACATTAGTGAATTGAGTTGCGAATCTTCGTAAGGCGATTTTATTAGCGCACATGCGAATATCGGCACGTCCCAGAACAGAGGCAAAGGGCTTTGCATTCATACATTAGTGAATTGAGTTGCGAATCTTCGTAAGGCGATTTTATTAGCGCACATGCGAATATCTACACTTGTCCCAGAACAGAGGCAAAGGGCTTTGCATTCATACATTAGTGATTGAATTGAGCTGCGAATCTTCGTAAGGCGATTTTATTAACGCAAATGCAAATATCTACACTTGTCCCCAGAACAGAGAGGCAAAGGCCTGTGCATTCATATAGTATAGCACCATATTCGCGAATACGTAGAACTTCGTAAAATTCGATTTACGAATATTCGTATTTTTTATTTTACTTTCCACCTTACAGATTACATTGATCTGTACTCTGTCAACTACTGTCATCACCCCCCACTGTATCTCGATTGATTCCCAAAAGTCTCACATTCCCTAGAAAGTGATTGAGGTGCGAATCTTCGTAAGGCGATTTTATTAGCGCACATGCGAATATCTACACTTGTCCCAGAACAGAGGCAAAGGGCATTGCATTCATACATTAGTGATTGAATTGAGTTGCGAATCTTCGTAAGGCGATTTCATTAGCGCACATGTGAATTTTGCATAGCATATGTATTATGCGATAATTCGAATTATCGCATATGCGAAATAATAACGAATTTGAATAATCGCGAATATTTTACGAATATTCTTTTGAATATTCACAAAATTTCGCGAATTCGAATATGGGACATGCCGCTCAACACTAGTGCTGGGCCTAAATTTATGACAATGGACTGTTGCAGTGGTGGCTGACGTGAAGCCTCATTCTCTGCTATGACATGCAGACTGATTCTCTCTCTGCTGACATGAAGCCAGATTCTCTGTTACGGGACCTCTCTCCTCTGCCTGTGTGTGTGCTGGGCCTAAATATATGCCAATGGACTGTTGCAGTGGTGGCTGACGTGAAGCCTCATTCTCTGCTATGACATGCAGACTAATTCTCTGCTGACATGAAGACAGATTCTCTGTTACGGGACCTCTCTCCTCTGCCTGGGTGCCGGGGCCTAAATATCTGAGAATGGACTGTTCCAGTGGTGGGTGACGGGAAGCCAGATTCTCTGCTATGGAACCTCTCTCCAATTGATTTTGGTTAATTTTTATTTATTTAATTTTTATTTTAATTCATTTCCCTATCCACATTTGTTTGCAGGGGATTTACCTACATGTTGCTGCCTTTTGCAGCCCTCTAGCTCTTTCCTGGGCTGTTTTACAGCCTTTTTAGTGCCGAAAAGTTCGGGTCCCCATTGACTTCAATGGGGTTCGGGTTCGGGACGAAGTTCGGATCGGGTTCGGATCCCGAACCCGAACATTTCCGGGATGTTCGGCCGAACTTCTCGAACCCGAACATCCAGGTGTTCGCTCAACTCTAGTAGAGATGGATTGGCTTAGATCTCAGAAATATCATTTTCATGAAGTTCTGGAGAAACTTTGTGACAAGATGTAAGGGAATAACACACAATGTATGGAGAAAAGCATTAGAACACCACCACATTCCACCTCCAGGAGCTTTACTGACCTCCCATCCATAGACATCAATATGGAGTTGGTTCTCCTCTTTGTTTTCCTTGGAAGGCTTTCTACAAGATATTGGAGCATATCTGTGGACATTTTTGCCAGAAGAGCAGACACTGGAGGAGAGGACCTGGGTCTCTGATCTGGTGTTGGATACGGTTAAGATCAGGCCTCTCTGTGGCCAGTCAAGCATTTCCACACCAAATTCCCCCAACCATGTCTTTATAGAGCTTGCTTTGTGCACAGAATAGGGCTGTCCCCAAACTGTTCCTACAAAGTTGTCACCATACAATTGTCCAAAATATTTTGGTCTCATGAACCATTAAGATTTTCTTCACTGGAACTAATGGGCTAAGGTTGACAATGGTCGGGGCTGGATGTTATACACCTGTAGTAATAGCAGACTGTATGGCCGGAGCTGGATGTTATACACCTGTGGTAATGGTAGACTGCATGGTCAGAGGCTAGATTTTATACAGTACACCTGTAGTAATCGCAGACTGCATGGCTAGAAGCTGGATGTTATACACTGTAGTAATGGCAGACTGCATGGCTAGAGGCTAGATGTTATACACCAGTGGTAATGGTAGACTGCTGTCACGCTGGACAGGATACAAGATACCACAGAAAACCACAAACAAGTGTCTAGGCCAGAAGCTGGGGATAAAAGGTCACCTCCTTACAAATCCCTACCAGCTCTCCCTAGACTACTGTGCCCACGTTCAGACCCTGAAGGTGGGAATAAACGTGCCCCCGTGCCTAAGGCTGAAGATACCCTAAAATCCCTAAGATGGTGACAGGGGAAAAGAGACAGCCTGCTTCCTCAGGATCTGGAGGAGGCAGGCGTCTCCCTAACAGCCTAGACAGAACACCCAAAAGGAAACCAAAATCAACTTATCTTGTCACAGAGCAGAAATGGCAAATCCTTCCTTCCTTCCACAGAGCAAGACTGAAGCTATATCCTGCACGGAACACTGGGAAGAGGCGTGATTTAAACTCCTACAAACGACCCCACCCAGAGCACCTGAAGGGAGGCAGATACAGCTCAACTCCAAAACAAAAACAAAAAAACACTACACGTGCTGCTAACCTGGCAGACCTCTGCACATAATCTGAGCAGGGCATGACAACTGCATGGCTAGGTGCTGGATGTTATACACCTGTGGTAATGGCAGATTACATGGCTAGAGGCTGGGTCTTATACACCGTGGTAATGGTAGACTACATGGCTAGAGGTTGGATGTTATAAACCTGTAATAATGGCAGACTCGATGGCTAGAGGCTGGATGTATTACACCTGTGGTAATGGCAGACTACATGGCTAGAGGCTGGATGTTATAAACCTGTGGTAACGGCAGACTACATGGCTAGAGGCTGGATGTTATAAACCTGTAATAATGGCAGGCTGGATGTTATACACCTGTGGCAATGGCAGACTGAATGGCTGGAGGCTAGATGTTATACACTGTAGTAATGGCAGACTGCATGGCTAGAAGCTGGATGTTATACACTGTAGTAATGGCAGACTGCAGGGCTAGAGGCTGGATGTTATACACCTGTGGTAATGGTAGACTACATGGCTAGAGGCTGGATGTTATACGCCTGTGGTAATGGCAGACTGTATGGCTAGAGGTTAGATGTTATACGCATAGGCGTGCGCACGGGGTGTGCCGGGTGTGCCTGGGCACACTCTAATAGGTTCGTCAGCTCCATGCGCACTGCCCCCCAGCCTATTTCCCTGTCTGTTTTGCTGGCTGCCGCCGCCCGCCGCGCTGTCAATTCATTTACAATATCTGGCTGTGGGCTGCCGGCGGGCGGTGGCTAGTATTCAAATAGGGGGCGGAGTCCCGGACCCGGCAGAGGCAGAGAGGGAGTGCGTGCTGTGCGGCGCAGACTGAGTTGACGTCACGTCACGCTGCATCTGAATAGTAGTACCCTGCCTGCGCGCCTGGCCGTCTGCTAGCTGGTGAGGTGAGGGCTGGGCATATAAAAAAAGTAGTATGTACCCCCCCGTCCCACAGTGCTACGAATCCTCTGTTGTCGCCTGTATTATCCTGATACCCCTCAGTTATATAATATATCTGAGGGGTATCAGGGTAAATCATACAGGGGATAATATAACTAGGGGTATCAGGGTACATGAGGGGAAATATAACCGAGGAGGGCTAGGCTACTATCAGACATTATACAGGGGTAATATAACTTATCTTACCCCTCACCCCTGTATTATGTCCCTGATAGCCCTGCTCACTTGTATTACCCCTGTATAATGTACCCTGATAGATACCCCTTAGTTATATTACCCCCTGTATAATGTACCCTGATACCCCTCAGTTATATAATATAACTGAGGGGTATCAGGTTAAATTATACAGGGCGGGGTAATATAACTAAGGGGTATCAGTGTACATTATTATACAGGGGTAATATAACTTAGGAGGGCTATCAGGGGACATTATACAGAGGAAATATAACTTATATTACCCCTGTATAATGTCCTTGATAGCCCTCCTCAGTTATATTACCCCTGTATAGTGTACCCTGATACCCCTTAGTTATATTACCCCCTGTATAATTTACCCTGATACCCCTCAGTTATATTACCCCTGTATAAAGTCCCCTGATAGCCCTCCTCAGTCATATGTCATCCACAGATCCCCCATAACAGTGTGTCATCCACAGGTCCCCCATAACAGTGTGTCATCCACAGGTCCCCCATAACAGTGTGTCATCCACAGGTCCCCCATAACAGTGTGTCATCCACAGATCCCCCATAACAGTGTGTCATCCACAGATCCCCCATAACAGTGTGTCATCCACAGGTCCCCCATAACAGTGTGTCATCCACAGGTCCCCCATAACAGTGTGTCATCCACAGGTCCCCCATAACAGTGTGCCATCCACAGGTCCCCCATAACAGTGTGTCATCCACAGGTCCCCCATAACAGTGTGTCATCCACAGGTCCCCCATAACAGTGTGTCATCCACAGGTCCCCCATAACAGTGTGTCATCCACAGGTCCCCCATAACAGTGTGTCATCCACAGATCCCCCATAACAGTGTGTCATCCACAGATCCCCCATAACAGTGCGTCATCCACATGTCCCCCATAACAGTGTGTCATCCACAGGTCCCCCATAACAGTGTGTCATCCACAGATCCCCCATAACAGTGCGTCATCCACAGATCCCCCCATAACAGTGTGTCATCCACAGATCCCCCATAACAGTGTGTCATCCACATATCCCCCATAACAGTGTGTCATCCACATATCCC